>NC_088913.1:53455000-53535000 GCF_963576675.1 Euphorbia lathyris
GTGTTCCCACTCACTAATTGGAAGGCTGGTTCTCTTGAAGGAAGATGCCCCATGGAAGGTGTTGGATTTAAAGAAAGCCCTGAACTCCATTTGGGGATTGACTGAACCATGGAGTCTAATCTCAATTGGTCATGGATATTTCCATGTCATTCTGCATTCTCATTGGACCAAGGTATTGGTTCTAAGCAAGGGTATTCTCAATGTAAAACCAGGTTCCTTTCGTCTTCAGTCTTGGGTGCCTGATTTGTTGGAGTTTTATGTCCTATAGACAATTGTTTTAGGATATAAATATTAATGAATAAATTGTTTATTTAAATCATTTGTTTTAATAAGATATAGTATGATTATAACTATATATATGAAAGGCATTAATCTTTTGTAAGTAAAAGTAATCCCAAGTTTATTTGAAGTAGTTATAAAGTGTTCATACAAGCATGTAGTGAGACTGTACTTTATAATAAGTTAATAAACTTAAAATCAACCCAAGTCAAGTAATATGTTAAAGGGGTTGGCATATTACTGTTGACACTTGCATGTAACAGTGTTTTCTGTCAAGACAAAGAGTTGATCTCACAAGCTTTAGATATGAAGATATCTAGACAATTACATAGATCCGGTGAAGGAGTTTATTAGGATTGGGACCCGACTTAAGATAACAGTATGGATAGATTTATCTAACTATCAACTATTCATCTCATGGGGTGTGTGAGAGCAGGGTTGGGTATCATATAAAGTAATTGCAGGATAGTTAATGATAGATTGATCATTCGTCACTCCTGATAAGTAGGAGATATATCTAAAGGGCCTCTTGTGGTGAATTGACTGAAATCCTTGCAAGGTGATAGAGTTAAGAGTAGAAATGGAGATTTCACTTAACTTATCTTTGAGAGCTAATTCCACATGGACAAGCATACCAGACTATTCGTTATATGTAACATGACATATTCCATGGTTATAAGAATGGTTTGAAGGATATAATTGATAAGGATCGAATTATACTGGACCTAATACGGAAAGGTAAACGTCAGTATTCAACCTGGCTTCTTATTGCACTGGGGGAATGTCTAAGGTTCTGCTAGTAACAGCTCGCGAAGTCATTCCATTATATATAAGTTGAAATTAATCAGGATGAATTAATTCCAATAAATATATACGACTCGTAGCAATAAGAACCTAATGGGTCGCACATGGGACTTGGAACCGGAGGACGGAATTATAATTTAGAGGGACTACCTATATGGGTCGAAATTTGTTGTATAATTAGGGATAAAATAATTTGATTAATAATTATAATTAGATTATAATTGTAAATTAAATTATAAGATTATCTGATAATATTAATTAGAAGTTTTAATGTGATTATAATTCTAATTAATTATCCCTAACTTAAATTAATATCTAATTCGATTAGAATTATTATCTAAATATATTATGATATTATTAAGATAATAATAAGTATTTATTTAATTATCTAATTAGTAATCCTATTCCGAATTGAATTCTAATTGATTAATTAAATAATACAACTAGGGTTAGGATTTGAGAAGTCTATAAATAGACCCTACCCCTGTGTATTTCGGCCAACTCAAGTTTGGAGGCTAGGAATACTTTCGAAATCATCCCGTCTAAATTACTTACTCCTTTACTCTCTCTTTGATCTTATGTAGATTCCTTTAGAGGCAATCAATTTAGATTGATATTCACTGGTTGATTACTAATCGCTTTGTTTTCTGCTGTGATTATTATTCGTGATACACGGATTAAGACTTGTGTGAACTTCGTTTGCAACTATAGATAGTTCGTCAATTAAGGTATTTCACTCGATCCATCTTTGTATGAAATAACAATTAATGGATCTTGGAAAAGGGGAATAGATAAACCAGATAAAATTTTACAATTCCGTTGCACCTAGGCTTGTCTATTTTCCTTTAGGATTTTGATCCATTTGCAGAGAAATCTACTAATTCTCAAGTATGGGTTCGTCTATACTCACTCCCTTGGGAATACTGGGATGTACAAATACTGTTGGATATTGCAAAAGGTCTCGGGGGTCTTCTTCGAGTTGACAAAGCTATCATTGAGGGTGATTTTGGCCATTACGCTCATATGCTACTTGATGTGGATTTAGCTGGGGATCTTCCTACCCAACTCGGAATTGAACGGGATGGTAAGAAATTTTGGACTAATGTGGTTTATGAGAAACTTCCTAGTTTTTGCAAAGTTTGTTCTTGCATATGACACATGGCTTATGACTGTAGGAAGATCAGGAAACCTGCCTCTTTTGAATCACGCCTCCCTACTAATGACGCAAACATTATAGCTCGTGTGGCTAAGCCACGGCTTGAGAAGCAATATGATGTTATTCCAGTTTATGAAGTAACTGCTAGAATTGTTGCTGATATTGCTCCACCTATTATGGGTAGGTTTGAGAAGGAATCTGAGGGGCTTTATCTAGAAGCCCTGAAGGTTATGGTATGGAACATGTTGTTGACTTGTGTCCTCATCAGGATTCAATAGGTTCTGATAATTTACTTATGGGAGATACTGTTGCCTCACCCTCGATTTCCTGGGCTGATCAATCTGAAATGGATGAGGGTGAGTGGCAGACTGTGGTTCGAAATAGAAACAAGAAATCATGGGACTCTTCAGATCTTCTAGAAAGTTTGCAATAATGTTCTGAGAGGGTCAGTAGGCCTCATGCTCATTTTACACGACTGTGTTGTACTAGAACTACATGGGTATCAACAACTCGGATACCCAATGTTACCTTTTCCATTTATATTCATTGCATAAGCCTGTTTTTCTCTGTCTAGCCGAGTCGTTAGTTGGTTTGCTTGCTATTCGTCAATCCTTTTGGGATATTATTAGGATGGCTTTTGTTGCTGATAATCAAAGGCATCGCCAGACTCTTTGGGTCTTCAAAGCTGTTACCTTCGCTCCTCTGGTTTCTATTGTTTTGTCTCATGATCAGTTTGTGCTCTTTAGCTTCTTCACTTTTGGTATTACTCAATTTATATGCTTTATTTATGGTAGTGTTTGGGCGAATCATCGTATTGACTTGTTTGATACCATCTCTCGCCTTCATAGTATGTCTCCGGGTGGCTCCTTTTGGGTGATTTCAATGCTTTGTTGGACCGGTCGACCGTCTGCTCCTCGACCTTGTAGGGAATTTTGCACCTTTTGGATCGAAATAAATGGTTGGATTTGCTTGCTTCGGGACCCCATTGCACTTGGTGTAATGGTTGTCAAGGTGTCGCTCGGGTTGATAGTAGACTTAACAAGGCTATTGTATTTGAGCCTTTTGCTACCTTTTGGTCTTATAGTAGCACAATGCTCCCCAGGCATCACTTGGATCACCATCCTTTACTCTTTCTTTTTACCAAAGGGAAACCACGGGTTGCTCGATTCCGGTTTCAGAAAATGTGGTTGACTCACCCTAGGCTTTGGCAGGTGATCACTGACTACTGGTCTCTTACGCACCTATTGCTTGCACCAATGTTGTTAATCTATTATAAATTGCGAGGTCTCCGTCAAGTGCTTTGGCAGTGGAATCGTGAGGTCTTTGGTGACCTTGATGTCAACATTTCCAGATGAGAGGAGAAGCTTCATAATATTTAGTTAGATATTGCTGCTTCTGGGTTTTCTCCTGAGCTTCATAGTCTCGAGGCTTCTGCTCATGTGGATCTGGATCATCATTTATTATGGAAAGAGATTTACTTGAAAAAGAAGAGTCATATTAGATTGCTTAAGTCGGGTGATCGGAATAGCTCTTTCTTTCATCGCTCTGCCAATTGAAAGAAGCCTTCAAGGGGCATTGCAGAATTGGAAGTGGATGGTGAGTTGATTACTGATCCTGGCCATATTTCTACTCAGATTGTTTCTTACTACTCCAGCCTTTTTCTAACCCCTCGGGTTTGGTGGATCTTTCACGGGTTCATGATATCATCTCGAGTCTTATGTCTGCTGACGATAATGATTCCCTTACTCGTGTTCCGAGCAGTTTTGAAATTAAGGATTCTGTCATTGCTATGGACCCTAATAGTGCCCCTAGTCCGGATGGCTTTACTGGTGAGTTCTTTCAATCCTTTTGGGATATTGTTGGGGCTGATGTGTGTCTTATGTATTTTTGGTTCTTTGAATATGATTCCATTACCCCTGGTCTGAACTCAAACATCATGACCCTGATTCCCAAGGTGGATGGTGCAATTACAATCGATCAATTTCGCCCTATTGTTATGAGCAATTTTTGCTATAAGGTAATAACAAAGATCCTCATGGATAGGTTGGCTCAGGTTGCTGGCAGGATTGTTTCTAATAACCAGTTTGGATTTGTAAAAAGAAGGAACATCCATCATTGTATTGATGTGGCTTCTGAAGGTGTGAATATTCTTGATAAAAAATGTTTTCACTATGCCATTTTCCCTTTCATATGACACAAGATACATGACAGACATTTGTTTTCGTGTCGTCTGAACATGTTTCTGTTGAAACACCTTTCCGCACGATTTTGATTTGACAAAATTATTTATGTGAATGATAAAAATATTCTAACACATTAAATTTAAATGCTTTGATTTATTCACACTAATGTGTTTGTTCAATGTTGAGTTAATTTGATTTATAAGACATCAAGATAAAAAGCCTAAAGGCCCATAAGGGAAAGTCAAGCCCAAGTCAACAGATCAAGACCGCACGGCCCAGGAAGACAAAACACAGTCGTTCTAAGCAAAGCACTAGCTCAGCATGAAGAAGGATCGAGAAGCCTTCTATCAATTGCTTCAAGATGAAGCTGCTGAGTTGAACGACAAGAAGTACAAGTCAGCGGGAGAACAGAACCAACTTAGAGACAAAGTATTTCTACTTTGGGTAAAGCTCAGAAGACGCAGTAAGCTGTCTGGAAGACTTTACTATAAATGGCGAAACATTCTGTTCATCTGACAAAAAGCTGCTGAGCACTACCGTAGACAGAAGATACAAGAATCTCATTGGCCAACGACACTGAGCACGTCCAGAATGAAAGCGACAGGTAGCCGTTAGCCTCCAACGGTTATTTCGAAATTCGAAATCACCGGTGTTCGAAGTGTCACTATAAATAGGCCTTTCAAATGCTTCATTCGATGCAGATCTTCAATCAAGTCGAAACGCTGACCAAATTCATACTTGAAGTTCTGTGAGAAAAAGCAAAGCAAATCTTACACCAATTCCAATCATTGTGTAAAAGTCTAGAGTGATTTCATTCATCTAAAGTGTCTTAGCAGTTGTTGTTTAGGACAAACACTTATCATTTCTAGAAGAATAGAAAGGAGAAGCTGAGTACTCGGTTATAGTACTCAGCGGTAGTTATAGGAGTGAGTAGAGGAATAGAGGAAGGTACTCTTGTATACTCAGCTTCTGTTGTAAAGGGTTTCGTGCTCTACCTTTAAAGAGCTCAGTAGAGGATTCAAAAAGCTCGGAATGAGTTTCGGGGACTGGACGTAGGCGGAGAGGCCGAACCAGGATATGTCTGCTGAGTAACATATTTCTAACCTTTAAACTCCTTTATATATTGCTTGCTATAGAACTGACTAAGTAACGAACAGACACTAAGTTGACTGCTCTAAGAAGCTGAGTTCAGGAATAGACTTAAGTGCTATCTCCTGACTCAAGGAAAGAAGCAGACTTAGTCACCAGTTGACTAAGCTTGTGTCTTAAAACTACTTAGCGCCGCTGTGTAAACCTTTTCTAAAAGAAAAGAAGTCAGCCTTAACGGACAAAATTTTAAATAGTTCCTATCCCCCCTGGAACTAACCTTGTCACGTTATACGGGACCAACAGTTTCGTGACAGTATTTTAATTCTATGTCATCCGAAGGTGAAATAAAAAATGCGCTCGCGTCTCAGATGATGTTACGGTTACAGTATGCTGTCATCCCAAAAGAACGCGATTTTGATGGAAAAGTCACTTAAGCATCAGACGACACTTTGAATAAATGACTTTCATTGTTGTACGAAAATAAAAAAGCGGCAACCAGAACTTAGAAAAGCGGGGGAGCAAAAAGAGTAAAAAATTTAACGCACGCTCAAAACTCAAAACCTAAAATCGATTCCCCGTCTTCTCATTTCTAATTTCATATCCTCTTTTTCTATCTCCACATCTTTCTTCCTCAAACTAAAGATCTCCAAATAGTTTCTCTCTCTTTCCTCCTCTCAACAAAGCGTTGATGGCAACACCTTAGAGCAGCCATGGTCTCCCTTTTCCTACTTTGCTTTATATGTTGTCTTTGTTCCTCCATTTTCTTCAGCTCTTAGAGGATCGATTTTAAAGTTAGAGGTAAGGTTCCCCATATTTTGAATTGATGGTTTACCTGTCTTGTTGTGGCCCTAATTTATGTATATTTCCTATAGAGTTTATACATAATCTACAATATCTACATGTTTAATCTTTTTGTTGTCTTTTTCTCTCTCTCTAGGCTGATCTACAGATCCAAGATGGCATTAGTCTCCTTACTTGTGGATGTTGAAACACCTTTCCACATGATTTTGATTTGACAAAATTATTTAAGTAAAATTAAATATATTCTAAACACACTAAGTTTAAATGCTTTAATTTATTACACTAATGTGTTTCTTCAATGTTGAGTTAAATTGTTTATAAGACATAAAGACTAAAAGGCTTAAAGCCCAATACAGAAGTCAAACAGATCCAGACCACTCGGCCCGCGTGTGCAAAACGCTGCCGTTGTGTACAAAACGCAGCTCAGCGAGAGAAGGATCGAGAAGACCTTCGTTGAACAACTTTGGAACGAAGCTGTTGAGTTGTATCGACAAAGAGTACAAGACAGCAGCTGAGCAAGAACAACTTCCAGACAAAGTATTTCTACTTTGGGTAAAGTTCAGAAGACACAGAAAGCTGTCTAGTTGACCTTACCATAAATGGAGAGACATTCTGCCGGACTGACTAAAAGCTGCTCAGCTCTGATCGAAGACAGAAGATACTTGAATCTGATTGGCCAAGAGCACTAAGTGACAACGACAGGAAGCCGTTTCCCTCCAACGGTTATTTCGAAATTCAAAATGACTGATGCCTCAGACGTCTCTATAAATAGGGCCTTTCAGTTGCTTCATTCAACACAGAACTTTCATCAAGCCATTACGCTGACCAAAATTCTACTCAAAGTTCTGTGAGAAAAAGCAAAGCAAATACTTACACCAAATTCTATATCTTTCGTGTAAAAATCTAGAGTGATTATTCAATCATCTAAGGTGTCTTAGCAATTGTTGTTTAGGACAAATCTTTATCATTTCTAGAGATTAGAAATGAGAGGCTGAGTACTCGGTTATAGTACTCAGCGAGAGATTAGGAGTGAGTAGAGGTATAGAGGAAGGTACTCTTGTTATACTCAGCTTCTAAGTTGTAAAAGGTTTGATGCTCTACCGTTAAAGAGCTCAGTAGAGAATTCGAAAGCTCGGAACGTGTTCCGGGGACAGGACGTAGGCTTAGAGGCCGAACCTGGATAAATCTGCTGAGTAACATCTTTCTAACCTTAAACTCCTTAATATATATATTGCTTGCTTAAACAAAACTGACCAAGTAAAGAGGTCACGCTGAGTTGTGTGTATTGAGTATCTGAGTTCAGGAATAGACTCAAGTGTTATCTCCTGACTCAAGGAAAGAAGCTGACTTAGTCACCAGTTGACTAAGCTAGTGTCTTAATTTACTCAGCGCGCTGTGTAATCCTTTTTCAAAGAAAAAGAAGTCAGCCTTAACGTACTCAAATTTTAAATAGTTCCTATCCCCCCCCTTGGAACTAACTTGCTATGTTATAAGGGACCAACAAGTGGTATCAGAGCTTAAAAGCTCACTGTGAAAGGTTTAAATACCTTGAGCTGATCCCCACTATGGCTGAAAACAGTACTCGATTTCTTCCAGGAAACCAGACAACTCAGATCTTACCTGAGGGGCTGTCCATTACTCGGCCTCCCCTATTCTTCGGGTCTAACTACACCTTCTGGAAGAATAGGGTGAAAAACTTTATTCAGGCAACAAATATGAGTGCATGGCTTTCAATAGTCCAAGGCCCATTTGTTCCTGTTGAAGTTGTGGCTGGCCAAACAGTTGTCAAAGCTGAGGCCAAATGGACAGAGGATGATCTCAAGAAGCTACAAAACCATGCTTCGGCTATAAACATGCTTCACTGTGCGCTTGATGCTGCAGAATATAACAAGATATCAGGTTGTGAGTCAGCGCAAGAGATCTGAAAGAAGCTGGAGGTCACCTACGAAGGAACCAACAAAGTAAAGGAGTCCAAGGTGAACCAGCAGATGAGACTATACGAGCTGTTCGAAATGAACGATGATGAGGGAATCTCTGACATGAATGCAAGGTTTACAAACATCATCAACGAGCTCAAGAGACTTAGGAAGATCTTCACTGAGGAAGAACAAGTCAAGAAGATTCTTAGGAGTCTTCCTAAAAACTAGCAAGCAAAGAAGACTGCTGTTGAGGAAGCTCAAGACTTAACCACCTACAAATATGATGAACTCATCGGCTCACTGCTGACCCATGAGATCTCAATGAAGAATTTCGAGGTGAAGGAAAAGTCTGAAGACAAGAAGCAAAAATCTCTTGTCATGAAAGCTGACTCCACTGATGGGAGCTCAACAGATGATGAGGAGATGGCTATGTTCACCAGGAAGATGAAAAGGCTGTTCAGAAAGAATGACAAATATTCTAAGAAGCCTTACAAAAAGTTTGATAAGTATAAAGCTGAGTCTAGCGACAGCAAATACAAGAAGGACAACTCAAAGCCCATTACATGCTTTGAATGTCATCAAACTGGCCATATCAAGTCAAGCTGCCCCACCCTGAGGAAAGAAAGGAAGAACGACAAAAAGGCAATGGTGGCAACATGGAGCGACAGTGATGAGTCTTCATCATCAGAAGCTGATGCCACTGAGTCAGCAAAGATCTGTTTTATGGCTGACGAACTTGCTGAGCCGTGCGTCTTTGAACATGCTGACCCCTACATTGCATCTGACGATGAGGAGCAATCAAATGAGGTAATATCACTACCCCAGCTCAGAAATGAAATGGTTAATGCCCTGAGTGACCTCTACACACTTGTCAAAAAGTGTAATAAGAAAGTTAGAGCACTCAGCAGGCGTTGTGACGAGGTTGAAGAGGTCAAGCTGAGTGACCTCAGATTCCTTCTTCAGGACAACTCAACTTTGCATGATAACATGGAGATCATACATAAGTCTGTCTTTGAAGTCCAATCAGATTCTAAGAAACTGAGAAAGGACGTCACAACTATCCAGAACCAACTAAAGGTTCCAAACAAAAGAAATATTCCTCTGAATACTCAGTACCGAGGTACTGGTCAGTAGAGATGGAATCCTCAGCGGAATGTCCAGTGTGACTTCTGTGGGAAGAAAGGACACACCACAAAGGTGTGCTGGCACGCTCAGCACTGGGGTGCTGACCAGTTAGTGAGAAATCCTAAACGGAAAGTCAGCTGTGACTTCTGTGGAAAGAATGGCCATACTGTCCAAGTATGTCGCCATAAAATAAAATATGATGCTTTACCTGTTGAACCTAACAAGCCAGGACCCAAAAAGAATTGGGTACCTAAAAGCAACTAGCTACATTGCAGGTAAGCCTGAGGTGTGCTAAGAAGTAAAAAATGTGGTATATTGACAGCGCATGCTCGAGGCATATGACTGGTGATGAAAATCAGTTCATCACATTTGAGCGTAAACGAGGAGGAAGCGTAAGTTTTGGAGACAACAAAAAGGGTAAGATAGTAGGGTCAGGAACCGTTGGAGGTAATCCTACTATTGAGTCTGTCTCCCTAGTCAGCGGACTCAAATATAACTTACTCAGCGTAGCTCAGCTATGTGACAATGGGAGAAAAGTTATATTTGATAACACTGGATGTAAAATATTCGAGGGTAAGACTAATGATTTAATCTTAACTGCCCCTCGCATTGATAATGTCTTCATGCTGAACTTAGAGAAAAAGTTTTCAAAAACTGTATGCTTAGTATCAAAGGAAGAAAATTCCTGGCTATGGCACATGAGACTTGGTCATGTAAGCATGGACCTCCTGGCCAAATTAGCAAGAAAGCAATTGGTTGAGGGACTGCCAGAACTTAAATTTGAAAAAGATCAATTATGCCATGCTTGCCAAGCTGGAAAACAAACCAAACAATCTTTTCATAGCAAAAACATTGTCTCAACTAAGCGTCCATTAGAGTTACTACACTTGGATCTCTTTGGTCCAGTCCAGCCGCTGAGTCTGGGTGGAAGAAGATTTTCCTTGGTCATTGTAGATGACTTTTCTCGGTACACTTGGATCATCTTGCTGAGTAGCAAGGATGAGACCTTTGAGACATTTTCAAAATTGGTTAGAAAACTTGAAAATGATAAAGACCTAAAATTGGCTCACATCCGAAGTGATAATGGTGGAGAATTCAAAAACCAACAGTTTGTTGAATTCTGTGAAGCCAGCGGCATTGACCATAATTTTTCTGCTCCTAGGACGCCTCAACAAAATGGGGTTGTTGAAAGGAAGAACAGAACCTTGGTTGAAATAGCCAGGACAATGCTGAGTGAGCATAGGCTTCCAAAGTACTTTTGGGGAGAAGCTGTTAACACAGCGTGCTATATCCTTAATAGGGCTCTTGTTAGACCTATACTAAAGAAAACCCCCTACGAACTTTGGAAAGGACGAAAGCCCAATATTGGATACTTTCGTGCCTTTGGCTGTAAATGTTTTATTTTGAATACCAAAGATAGATTAGCTAAGTTTGACTCAAAAGCTGATGAAGCTATCTTTTTAGGCTACTCAACAAACAGCAAAGCATACAGAGTTTTCAATAAACGAACTCAAGTTTTAGAAGAGTCAGTACATGTTGAGTTCGACGAAACTAACCCTGCAGGAAGATATCAGCCGCTGACCGAGGATGATCCACACTCAGCACCCGCTGATCAACATATAGCCGCTGAGTCATTCCCTCAAGGGCTGACCAAAGGTAAAAGTGAACCTCAAATTGTTTTCACTGACCAGTCTACACCTGCAGAGATTGTTGAAACACAGACAGCACAAGACATCAATCTACCAAAGGAGATAAGGATACCAAGAGGACACTCAGAGAGTGCTAGTCTTGATGCCGCTGAGAATACCCTGATGATAAGAAATCAACTCAGGAGATACCTCAGCAACGTAGCCTTCGTCTCAGTTCAGGAACCAAAGAACTTCGTTGATGCTGAGCACGATGAATTATGGATGAGAGCAATGCAAGAGGAACTTAATCAATTCAGAAGAAATGATGTATGGAAGTTAGTGCCACATCCAAGGAGTCAGAAGACCATTGGAACAAGATGGGTCTTCCGCAACAAGCTGGATGAACAAGGAAATGTAGTCAGGAACAAAGCAAGACTTGTAGCTCAGGGCTACAGTCAGCAAGAAGGTATTGACTACAGTGAGACCTTTGCCCCAGTGGCAAGGCTAGAGGCTATTAGAATTTTATGCGCTTATGCAAGTTATATGAACTTTAAACTGTTTCAAATGGATGTTAAGAGTGCATTCCTTAATGGAGTTATAAACGAGGAAGTTTATGTTAATCAACCTCCAGGGTTTGAGGATCCTAAATTCCCAAACCACGTTTATAAACTCAAAAGGGCTCTGTACGGCCTCAAGCAAGCACCACATGCTTGGTATGAGAGGCTGACTAGAAACTATGTCAGAGGCAAAGCTGATACAACCTTATTCATTAAGAGAAAGGGTAAAGATACCCTGCTGGCTCAAATATATGTGGATGATATTATTTTCGGTGCTACTAATGAGTCAATGTGCAAGGAATTTAGCAAGCAAATGTAGACTGAGTTTGAAATGTCAATGATGGGAGAACTCAACTTCTTCCTTGGACTTCAAATCAAACAAGGGAAAAATGGCATCTTCATCAGTCAAGCTAAATATGCCAATGAGATATTGAAGAAATATGATCTTGAAAATTGCAAGCCAATATCTACTCCTATGGGCACTGACACTGTCCTTTGTGCTGACGAGAATGGTAAGTCGGTAGATAGCAAATTGTATCGAGGTATGATAGGCTCTCTACTTTACTTAATAGCAAGTAGACCGGACATTCAGTTCTCAGTATGATACTATGCTAGATATCAATCTAACCCTAAGGAATCTCACTACATAGCTGTAAAAAGAATCCTTAGATATTTGCAAAGCTCAGTGAACGCAGGTTTATGGTATCCCAACACTCATGGTTTCACACTCGTTGGATACACTGACGCTGACTATGGACGAGACAAGCTTGAACGAAAAAGCACCTCTGGAGGATGTCACTTTTTAGGAAGCTGTCTTGTATCCTGGTTCAGCAAGAAGCAGGCGTCAGTAGCCTTGTCTACCACTGAAGCTGAGTACATTGCTGCTGGACATTGTGTTGCTCAAGTCCTATGGATTAAGCAACAACTTGAAGACTATGGTGTTCAAACAAAGACAATTGAGGTCAAATGTGACAACAAAAGTGCAATTGATCTATCAAAGAACCCAATTCAGCACAGCAGGATGAAGCGTGTCAGCATCAGACATCACTTCATTAGAGACCATGTACTCAAGGGTGAGATAAAGCTGACCTATGTCCCAACGGATGAGCATCTTGCTGATATCTTCACAAAGCCACTGGCTCGTGAGCAGTTCAGCATACTGAGAGAAGCCATTGGTATGTTTAATCCTCTTCAGTAAATTCCAGCTCTTAATATATATTCATGCTGAGTGAATTACCATGCTGAATGACTTATGCTATTGCTTGCTAAGTGGATAGATGTATGCTGAGTGTTTAATGCTAAATGAATGAATATCACATACTGAGCAAATATGCGCACTGAGTAGTTATCTCAAACTGAGCAACCAACTACTTAAACCATCCGTTTGTATAGAACTAACTACTCAGAATATAGAACGTTTAGAATTCTAAACGCTGAGTACAAGATCCGTTGCATTTAATGCTAAAGCACGCGAATAGCCACCTAGGATGACGTATGCGCCGAATGTGTCATAAAAGCCAGGATCCTTGTCGGTTGACAATCCCAAGGCAAAACTGACACATGGATTCGATAGGATCCACCTTTCACAGCTATAAATAATGGGCAAATCCCCATTTTCATCTCTTTACACTTACCGAATTCTCTGGCATAAGCACTTTCTCTCTAAAAACTCTCAAAACCTCCAAACCCCTCTCTGAAACTATGACTAAGATTTCCGTAAACATCTCCGGTGCCGGTCACCCTAAGACCAGTTTCGATGAACCTTCCAGGCATTCTACTCCGCCTGAAACGACTAAGGCCACTACACCGAGCAAAGGCAAAGCTGGCCAAGCCACCTCCTCTAAAGGAAAGCCGACCAAAGTCAGAACCTATACTAAGGTCTTCAAAGACGTTAGAGAGTGCAAGATAGACTTCTCAAGATGGTTCTCTGAGGCTTTCGTAGAAACCGAACAACCATTCTGTGAATGGATATCGAAGAATGGCTGGACGGAGCTGTTCTCAATCAGAGATCCAACTTATCCTGACTTAGTAAGGGAATTCTACCATAATCTGTGGGTTGCTGACGATAACCAGGACTACCTAGTAACTGTGGTAAAAGAGAAAACAATTTTTGTTAACCCTACCTACCTTGGCAACTTGCTGAAACTGAAGAATGAAGGAACAAAACTGAGGAGGACTGGTGATCATGAAGGAACTGGGTACTCTGCAACCTTTTGCAAGCCCGCTGGCCATTCTGGAGAAATCTCCAGTTCCTCAATGGGCCAGCACCAAAAGATGGCACACTACCTACTGACCAATTATATCTTCCCGAAGATAAATTGCACCAGCTCAGCAACAAACTTTGAGCAATGCTTCATATGGCATATGCTGACCTACAAGCCCATCAATATGCCAGTTTTCTTAATTGCCGGCTTCCAAAGGAGCACTGGAACTCTAAGGCTAGGCTCACTCATTACCAGAATCCTCATAGACCATCAGATTGACCTATCCGAGGAAACTGAGGCCCAAGGCTCTGAGATCACAGCTGCTGCGCTGCGTGCCTTGAAGTTTAATCAACCGATTAAGAAAGCCAAAGTTGGTGATCAGCCTGCTGAGGAGACTGTCCCAAAGAAGGACATAAGAACAAAGGCTCCAACTGGCCGCAAAAGGAAAGCTGTTGGGACTCCTTCAAAAGATGCTGAGTCTCCGACCAAGAAACTGAAGTCAGTTGCTCAAAAAGGTCAAAAGAGACCTAAGTCAGCTGAGAAGAGAAGCAGGCAAGATGAGCCTGATACAGAAGAAAGAATGGATGCTGATGAGCAACCTCTGAAGAAGAAGAAGTCTTCAGCGCTGACCCCTATTGATGCTGTCCCCACTGACTTCATTGTTCCTGGTGATTCTCACTTCACACAATGTCAGGGAACTGAAGCTGATCATCAAGAAGACGATGTGCAACTGGATAATCACTTCATCACACAGGTTGAAGAAGAGCTAGAAGAAGACGAAGGGAATGATCAACAGGAGGAAGAAGAAAGTGGTCAGGATGACACTGAGGAGATAGCCAGTGAAGAGGAAACTGCTGACCCAACTAATACTGAGTTGGCTGCAGATGAAGAACAAGAACAAGCTGACCAGCTCAATGCTGATCAAGAAGAGACTTCTCCTCCTCACTCAGTAGAGTCTATTCCAGCTGACACTACACCTCCTCGAAGAAGAAGACTAGTAAAGGCAAGTCAGACAACTGTCATTGACCTTCCTGTTCTGAAGCCGACCAAAGATCCTTCTACACTTAAGCTAAAGTTTTTCAGCAAACAAACTTCTACGTCTCTAACAACTTCTCTTGAAAAGCAAGCCTCTGTTTCTTCCCTACAGGAACAAGCCGACTTGAATGCTTGTACCAACCCTACAAGCCAAACCGAGCAAGTTCTCGATAATGTTGCTGCTCCAAGCACTGTGTTGACTAAGGAAATTCCTGCCACTCTCAGCACTGAACCCAGTCAGCCTACCTCTGCATCAACAATCATTCCTACCGATCAATCATCTCTACAAGAGAACCAAGTGCAGATTGACAACCCCCTTCCAGTCACTGACCATGTCGTCCCTGATGCTCGTAAAATATATAGCATTTAATAGGACAAGTGTATCCTATCGCAACAAGTAATATTGTGCTAAGCACGAGATCGAACCACAAAGACTATTCGTTATAACTAGCAAATCTACCTAGAATGATCTAATTGTTTAAAGGGTTGGATAAAAGTTGGGTTTTTGATAACTAATTAACTAATTGAAAGCAATAAAGATAACAAAATAAAGTGAACAATTGACAGGGTAGAAGGTGAATTGACGGATGGCACAATATAGGTTGAGGAATCCTTTGATTGAATCCTAGGTATGGGTTTAGGGAGTTCAGATTTGTGTTTTACCAATGATTGAAGGTAATTGTCCTAAGTGAAAGACAAATTTGTACGGGATTTGTCTAACCTATTCACATGCATTCGGGTGACGGCTTGATTAGGCATATACCCTAGGTCATGCAAAGCATTAGGTTTATTGACAACTAAGGCTAAAGCCGTAGCCCAGCCACAAAGCCTCATTCCTAGTGGTTTCTAGCGAAGTCAGATTTACACAAGTTCGGTATAGACGATTCCGTGGTCAGGTTCTCATCTATCTATAATCCTATTTAATGTCAGGGTCACAGGCATTAAGCACATTATATACATAAACAGGCTAGTTGATCGTTATCAATGTTCATTCTAGCATAAATCCTGTTCCTAACAATATCTAGGCATTAAGCATGCATAAACTGATCAATCAAAGGTCCTAGATCCCTAATCATACATATTCATATAATCAATTTCATCCCCATCCCAAATTGGATGGGGATTAATTCATAGACAAATTAATCATAGCAATATGCATATAAGAATAATGGAAAAAGCTTCAATTAAATATAATCGCAAAAGATAAAAGGGAAAGAGATAGAAATCCAAAACCCGTTTTGTCGATTCTGATTACAGAAATAGAAGACGAGGAACTTCTCCCATCAATTGTTCTTGAAAGAAATAAAAACAGGAAATAAATCTAACCTAGAAAGCAGGAAAATCTAATCTAAAAAGAAATAAAACTACATTATGGAGGAGAGAAAGCCCTAGCGGCTCTCCGATTTATTAAGTGGCTAATCCCCCCTGGAAGATTAGGATTAGCTCCCTATTTATAGAGTTAGGGAGGAAACCCTAATGCCTACAGGGTAAAATAGGCATTTACAAAGTGTTTAAATGGGCTTCTGGGCCTGATCCGCGAATTTCAGCAAGGGGGAAGGCGCTGGTGCGCCTTGCCCCGCCTCGTCTCGTCGAGACAAGGAGTGTCTCGACGAGACGAGGGCCTGTCTCGACGAGACGAGGGCCTGTCTCGACGAGACAGGTATTGTCTCGCCGAGATATGTCCAAAAAGGGGCAATTTTATTCCGTCTTTTATCTGTTTAGGTCCCTGGGCTTCCGAAAAGTGCTCTAATGGTCCCTGATGAATCCCAAAAGTGCTCTGACGGTCCCTGAATAATCCGGAAATGCTCCAATAGGCTTGGGTCTGGTTCGGAAATGCACGAAAGGTCCCTGGAAATCCATGAAAACACCAAAAATACCATAAATAAAGGAAATTACTAATTTTAACTAAAAAGTAATAAAACGATACTGAAATTAAATAGAAACAAAGGGAAAACAAACTAAATTAATCCTAAAAACCCTATATAAATGGGAGCTATCAACATCCCCACACTTGAATCGTGCTTGTCCCCAAGCAAGACAGAATTCAAAACAGAGAAAAATCAACAAATAGCTCCCTTACAAAAACAAGAATCTACTACACTTTATTATTCACAACAGTTCAGACTACTCATTTTGCAATTAAAAATATAATGAACCTCAGGCGAGTCTCCAAAACTGATTAATTGGTTTTATCAATCAACACTTCATGTAAACGAAAGAAAATGACTAAAATTGATAGCTCACAAGTGGTCACTCTAACGCTCAAGTGTTTGGGTGAATTTTTTTTTTTTTTGTAAACGCTCTACATTTAATTGCACAAAGTGGTCACATTGGGATTGCATCATCCATCCGGTCAAAATTAATGCATTAAAATTAAGCAAAATCATAGGTCTTTAAGGGTTGTAACATTGGCTAAAGGTTGGGGTAGGAAAAATGGAATTTATAGGCAAAAAGTTAATGACTCAAATAGTTAAAATTTTTGCAAAAAGGACACATTTTTCGCATTAGGGAGCTATAAACCACCTCCCCACACTTAAAATTTTGTTTGTCCTCAAGCAATTCAGAATCCAAAAGGGACACTGTTTCCGCTATGTATATGAAGGTTGAAGCTCAAGGTTGTGTTTATGAGGCAATGAAGTATTCGGGAAGCAACTAAAAATATAAACACGTCTTTTATCCTTTTCTCTATTTTATCGTTTTTTTTATTTGGTTTTTAACCATTTTTTTTAAAAGGAAAAAAGAGTGAAATTCAATTGGGCAAAGGTTGCTTCTTCTATTAAAATTACAACCTTTTAATGATTGCTAGCGAGAATTTGAAGGATAAGTGTGTCTAAGGATTTATTAAAACTAAATTGAGTCAATTAACTTGGGTGAGAAAGGATATTTAAGAAGGCTAAGGTTTGTAACAGGGTTGATCAAAGAAAGGGGTAAAAGGCTCAAAGGGGCTTATCTAGTGGAATTGTTAAGGGATTTTTGCTAAACAAAGAAATAGGCTAAATTTCACAAAGGGTTATACCTAGGTTGCCTAATCATTTCAAGTTTAATAGAAACACAAAATTCAACCAGTATTGGATGCAATTCCTATGAGCACAAAGACAATAAATGTAATCCCACACCTAAGAGATCAATTGTTCCTAATCATGAGTCTAAAAATATTGATCTTTATGGCTCTAACTCACAATTGAAGGGTTATTTGTATCAATCCTAGCCTCAACTAACGTTCCGTTCCATGTCAATTTTAGGCAAATAATACTCTTTGGAGACTCAAACGTTGTTCAAAATTTTTCTCATGCATCAATTTCATTTAGAATGTGCAAATTTTTAAGCGCATTGTCAACTGTATTGCGGGATAGCTAAATGTATCAAATTCAACTGCCTAGGATTCTTTTTATTCCTAGAATTAAAAAGCAAACAAAAACAAAAAGCATGAAATCCTAAAATTAAAACAAAAACATGCAACCTAATATAGAAAAACAAAAAGAAATTAAAAACATACAAATGGCAGAATCAAAAATCATCATATCCTAGTATCTCCTCCTCACACTTACAACATGCATTTACTTTCATCATTACATAAAAGTAAAACATAAAGTGCAGAAAAGAAATAGGATAGAAAAACTCCCTCAGGGGTGGCTTGTCAATCAAACCCCGACTTTCCGATTCTAAATTTTCAATTCCAAGCTGCAGTCCTGAAAATTAATCCGGCGTCGGTGAGTATTCCGATTAGAGGGTTCTGCCAATAGAAAAAAAAGAAAACAAACATAAGAATAGAGAAAGCAACAAAAAAGAAAAAGAAAAAACGTTTAATTTTTTTTTAATATTTTTTTTTGTGTCCGTCTCGGCGAGATGAACAGTGTCTCGCCGAGACGACACGGAAATTTTTTTTTTCTTTTTTTTTCGGAAAAAATTTTTCGGGAATTTTTCTTTTTTTATGTGTCTCGTCGAGACAGCCAGGTGTCTCGACGAGACGACACGAAAACCCCCCAAAAAAATATATATATATATATTTAATTTTTATATACAAATCTAAACAATTGTTTCAACCTATTCAATTTACACAGATTATAAACGAAATAGTCCCCGGCAACACTTGATGGTGTTGTTGTCGGGTATTTCGAAATATAATCTAATTATAAATAAAATAGTTGCAAGCAAATTTAATCTAATTATAATCAAAATAGTCCCCGGCAACGGCGCTAAAAACTTGATGGTGTTGTTGTCGGGTATTTTGAAATATAATCTAATTAAAAATGAATAGTTCTAGGCAAATTTAATCTAATCATAATCAAAATAATCCCCGGCAACGGCGCCAAAAACTTGATGCTCGTAAAATATATAACATTTAATAGGACAAGTGTATCCTATCGCAACAAGTAATATTGTGCTAAGCACGAGATCGAACCACAAAGACTATTCGTTATAACTAGCAAATCTACCTAGAATGATCTAATTGTTTAGAGGGTTGGATAAAAGTTGGGTTTTTGATAACTAATTAACTAATTGAAAGCAATAAAGATAACAAAATAAAGTGAACAATTGACAGGGTAGAAGGTGAATTGACGGATGGCACAATATAGGTTGAGGAATCCTTTGATTAAATCCTAGGTATGGGTTTAGGGAGTTCAGATTTGTGTTTTACCAATGATTGAAGGTAATTGTCCTAAGTGAAAGACAAATTTGTACGGGATTTGTCTAACCTATTCACATGCATTCGGGTGACGGCTTGATTAGGCATATACCCTAGGTCATGCAAAACATTAGGTTTATTGACAACTAAGGCTAAAGCCGTAGCCCAACCACAAAGCCTCATTCCTAGTGGTCTCTAGCGAAGTCAGATTTACACAAGTTCGGTATAGACGATTCCGTGGTCAGGTTCTCATCTATCTATAATCCTATTTAATGTCAGGGTCACAGGCATTAAGCACATTATATACATAAACAGGCTAGTTGATCATTATCAATGTTCATTCTAGCATAAATCCTGTTCCTAACAATATCTAGGCATTAAGCATGCATAAACTGATCAATCAAAGGTCCTAGATCCCTAATCATACATATTCATATAATCAATTTCATCCCCATCCCAAATTGGATGGGGATTAATTCATAGACAAATTAATCATAGCAATAGGCATATAAGAATAATGGAAAAAGCTTCAATTAAATATAATCGCAAAAGATAAAAGGGAAAGAGATAGAAATCCAAAACCCGTTTTGCAGATTCTGATTATAGAAATAGAAGACGAGGAACTTCTCCCATCAATTGTTCTTGAAAGAAATAAAAACAGGAAATAAATCTAACCTAGAAAGCAGGAAAATCTAATCTAAAAAGAAATAAAACTACATTATGGAGGAGAGAAAGCCCTAGCGGCTCTCCGATTTATTAAGTGGCTAATCCCCCCTGGAAGATTAGGATTAGCTCCCTATTTATAGAGTTAGGGAGGAAACCCTAATGCCTACAGGATAAAATAGGCATTTACAAAGTGTTTAAATGGGCTTCTGGGCCCTGATCCGCGAATTTCAACAAGGGGGAAGGCGCTGGTGCGCCTTGCCCCTCCTCGTCTCGTCGAGACAAGGAGTGTCTCGACGAGACGAGGGCCTGTCTCGACGAGACAGGTATTGTCTCGCCAAGATAGGTCCATAAAAGGGCGATTTTGTTCCGGCTTTTATCTGTTTAGGTCCCTGGGCTTCCGAAAAGTGCTCTAATGGTCCCTGATGAATCCCAAAAGTGCTCTGACGGTCCCTGAATAATCCGAAAATGCTCCAATAGGCTTGGGTCTGGTTCGGAAATGCACGAAAGGTCCCTGGAAATCCATGAAAACACCAAAAATACCATAAATAAAGGAAATTACTAATTTTAACTAAAAAGTAATAAAACGATACTGAAATTAAATAGAAACAAAGGGAAAACAAACTAAATTAATCCTAAAAACCCTATATAAATGGGAGCTATCAGTCCCTGAGAAAAATCCTACTCCTCCATCAACTGGTCACACTGAGGAAACTCGGCAACCTGATGAAGGATCACTCAGCTATCTGCATGCCACCGAGTCTGGTAGTCAACTCATCAACTCGGTGCAGTTATTAATCAAGGATCTTCAACAAAATGCTGAACCTACTGCTGGGTCTACCAATAATGAGTCAACTCAGCTGTCTCAAGTCACTCAGCTTTTAAATGAAGTTAAAGGACTGAAGGATCTGCTAAGTGTTATGATCTCCATTCAAACACAACAGCCCAAGCAGGACTCAATAACAAAGCTGGCTGAGATCCAACTGACAATGGCTCAACATCTCAACACTCTTCAAGAACAATTCCAGACCTTGTCAACTTCAAACACTCAATATGCAACTTCTGCTGAAGTTAAGATGCTCTTTGCCCAGCTTCACACTGAGCAAAACAAGACCAATGATCAGCTGGCTTCTTACTCTCAATGCTCGGTGGAGCAAATTAGCGAAGGCGTTCATTTAGTGAACTTGAATAAGCAAGAGATGGACACTGACCAGATGAAGCAGAATGAGATACTGGTCACTACCCAAAAGACTTTCACCCATGTGCGTCACTACAATATCCAGCGTCAATATTATGACTCAACCTTGCTGAAGATATTTCATCAAGTTTTTGCTACACTGTCAGATACAATTACTTGGGTGGGTAAGTCTCAAGCCTACATACTGAGCATGCTCAGCGCAGCTGAACTCGGTATACCTCAAGAGGTCTTGGATGAAGGCGTTGTTGTCTTCAACGGCATCAATGAAAGTGCCGACAAACTTAAGGAGCTATCCGCCGTACTGACCAATGCGGCCTTAACCGACTCCTTTAGAATTCCTCCTCCTCCCGATGCTGACAAAACGGGGGAGAAAGAACAAGTCAGAACTCAACAGGAGGCTGCTAGAAGTAGTCAGTCTAAGCAAAAGAAGAAGAAATAGAAATAGGCTAACACAGTCTTGTTCTTTACTTTGTAGTTTCTATGTTTCTTTGTGCTTCTCTTTTTGCTGTATATGCTGACTACTTTATTTCAATACTTGCATCTTTTATCCAAACTTGAAGTTATTTCATATGATGCTGAGTATTATGTATCTTCAAATACATCAACTGTGCTTACTGTTTATAATACTTGTTGATTGTACGCTATGCTGATAAAATGTTTGACATTATCTTGTATGTTTATTGAACACTGTCTCATAAGACCCATTGAACAATAAAATACTCAGCGCTCTCTGAATGTTAAATCTTCCGCTTAACACTGAGTAAAATAGAATATATTCCATGAGCTGACCTATATCTGAAAACTGACCTTAGACTTACTCGATTAAACCTTAAAATGCTTAGTCAGTAGCTCAACCCTTACGGGGGAGTCTGCTAAGTAATATTAGGTCAACTATCATGGGGGAGCTCAACACTGAGTTCCTCGCTGAATAGTTTTGCCAACATCAAAATGGGGGAGTTTGTTGAAACACCTTTCCACATGATTTTGATTTGACAAAATTATTTAAGTAAAATTAAATATATTCTAAACACACTAAGTTTAAATGCTTTAATTTATTACACTAATGTGTTTGTTCAATGTTGAGTTAAATTGTTTATAAGACATAAAGACTAAAAGGCTTAAAGCCCAATACGGAAGTCAAAGCCCAAGTCAAACAGATCCAGACCACTCAGCCCGCGTGTGCAAAACGATGCCGTTGTGTACAAAACGCAGCTCAGCGAGAGAAGGATCGAGAAGACCTTCGTTGAACAACTTCGGAACGAAGCTGCTGAGTTGTATCGACAAAGAGTACAAGACAACAGCTGAGCAAGAACAACTTCCAGACAAAGTATTTCTACTTTGGGTAAAGTTCAGAAGACACAGAAAGCTGTCTAGTTGACCTTACCATAAATGGAGAGACATTCTACCGGACTGACTAAAAGCTGCTCAGCTCTGATCGAAGACAGAAGATACTTGAATCTGATTGGCCAAGAGCACTGAGCAGGACTGAGTGACAACGACAGGAAGCCGTTTCCCTCCAACGGTTATTTCGAAATTCGAAATGACTGATGCCTCAAACGTCTCTATAAATAGGGCCTTTCAGTTGCTTCATTCAACACAGAACTTTCATCAAGCCATTACGCTGACCAAAATTCTACTCAAAGTTCTGTGAGAAAAAGCAAAGCAAATACTTACACCAAATTCTATATCTTTCGTGTAAAAGTCTAGAGTGATTATTCAATCATCTAAGGTGTCTTAGCAATTGTTGTTTAGGACAAATCTTTATCATTTCTAGAGATTAGAAAGGAGAGGCTGAGTACTCGGTTATAGTACTCAGCGAGAGATTAGGAGTGAGTAGAGGTATAGAGGAAGGTACTCTTGTTATACTCAGCTTCTAAGTTGTAAAAGGTTTGATGCTCTACCGTTAAAGAGCTCAGTAGAGTTTTCTAATTACGATTAAATGTGTATTGTGGTGAATGTGCTATGAATATGGATGTGATCTTTTAAATGTTCTTAACTCTAAGATGCTATGGCTACTTAGGGGCAAGTGTACCCCGTCGTATCAAGTAATAATCCGGTTAAGACTGGGTATCAAATCCACGGGATTTATAATTACAAGTATTAGACGACTCGGTTTCGTATGTTATTTAAGAGGCGATTACTTTGGGGTGAAGCAAGATACAACTACACACTATCCTAACTATCGGCGACTCAGATTTGTGTAACTAAAACCCTATGAAGTGGGATGAATATTGATAAGTTATAACCGCGATAAATAATGACTCTAAATGTATACGGATAATAATTTACTCTTGCAAAGACGACTAATTATAGTAGGACCGACCCGTGAAGCACTTAGACTACGTAATTCCTAGTCAAGGCGTGTCTAATACGGGGGAATTAGAAACTAGGGCCCGTAAGTTCCGTGGCTTGTCAGTTCCTACGGTTTCCGGTTTGTCACTTCCTTCCGGTAGGGAAACACCTATATAACTCCCTAAAGATAACCTGAATGGCGTCAGAAATCGCGTTCTCCTACACAATAGTCAATTATCAATATCAAAACAAGTAGCAAATATTAACACGTAAAGGGAAATAGAGATTATAAATCATGAAATTATAAATATGAAATGTATATAAATGGGATACAACCAAGCCTAGTACATAGGAAGAGTACAAGCTAATTAGCACGTAAAAGGGGAGAATCCGCCCTTGAAACTAGCTAACCGGACTCAAAGTCGTCTCCTAGGTCGTGGAGGTGGAACTCTCGAGCTTGGTGATGAATGGTGGAGCGGAACTTCGATGGAATGCCGGAACAACCGAACAAGCTCTCGAGGTGGAGAGTTTAGCTACAAAAACTGAATCTATACTACAACAAGTAACAAAACAAGTATAGTTTGCTCTCTAGTGTGTAAATTATTTCTTAGTGTCAAATGAAGTTCAAGAGCTTCTTATTTATAGACATCAAGCAAGGGCAAGTTTGTAATTTCACAAAGCACAAGTATGGAGCAGCATTATTTGGTGCAGAAATCCTATGATACGCCCCGCGTAAATTGGTCTACGCCCCGCGTAAATGCCTATTTCGTCAGAAATCTCCTGCATGTGGACCAATTCGTTGTCTTGTTGTCTCAAGCACGCCCTGCGTAAAGGATTGTACGCCCCGCGTGTTTGAGTCTCTGAAGTTTTATTGCTTGAATTAGTGCTTTTACGCCGTGCGTAGCTGAAGTACGCCCCGCGTAAAAGAGTCTCTGATCTTTTTACGTTGAAGAACTGCCTTTTACGCCCCGCGTATATGGTGATACGCCCCGCGTATGGAGAGTTGACTCTGAGAGACAATGCAGTCTGACTTTCAGGATTAGGCCAATTATTGCCGACATGTGTCATACGCCCCGCGTATGCTGAGTCAGTTCCATATGGCTTCTGCGGATAAGGCAATCATTACCGACACCATGTTTCACGCCCCGCGTAGAGGATTATACGCCCCGCGTATGGAGTGGGTTTTTGCTCCTTTCTCGTACCTGAAATACAAAACTTGAGAGCCGAGTTAGCTTGACGTTTTTATTTCCTAAACTAATCAAAAACGAGGAAAATAAACTGAAAGTACGAGATTTATTTTTATTTCTTTATTTTATCAAAAACATTTTATTTTTATAATTAAACTTATTTATTTTATCCAAAATCAACCCGTAAATTACGCTAAAAGATAGGGGTAAAATACCCCTATCAAATCTTTATTTCCCTTTACGTGTTAGTGTTTGCTACTTGTTTTGATATTTGTATTTGATTATTGTGTAGGAGAACGCGATTTCCGACGCCATTCGGCCTATCCTTAGGGAGATATATAGGTGTTGCCTTACCGGAAGTGACAAACCAAAAACCGTAGGAATTGACAAGCCACGGAACTTACGGGCCCTAGTTTCTAATTCCCCCGCATTAGACACGCCTTGACTAGGAATCACGTAGTCTAAGTGCTTCACGGGTCGGTCCTACTACACTTAGTCGTCTTTACAAGAGTAAATTATTATTCGTATACATTTAGAGTCGTTATTTATCGTGGTTATAACTTATCGTTATTCATCCTACTTCATAGGGTTTTAGCTACATAAATCTGTGTCGCCAATAGTTAGGGATAGTGTGTAGTTGTGTCTTACTTTACCCCAAAGTAATCACCGCTTAAATAACATACGAAACCGATTCGTCTAATACTTGTAATTATAAATCTCGTGGATTCGATACCCGGTCTTAACCAGATTATTACTTGATACGACGGGGTACACTTGCCCCTAAGTAGTCGTAGTGTCTAGTGGAGTTAGAACATTTAAAAGATCACATCCATATTCATAGCACATTCACCACAATACACATTTAGTCGTTATTGGAAAAACACCACACTACTAGCCGCGCGCATCAAGTTTTTGGCGCCGTTGCCGGGGATTTATAACATCTTGTAATATTAGACAAAAACGTTTTATTGTTAGTTTAAGCATTTGTAAATATTACTTTCTTTTTTGTGTGAATAATTTATTTTGTTTCGTGTTGTTACTAATGATTTGTTTCATGGTATGATGCCTCATAGTAGTCGTCTGTGGGACGACCTCATGGATGACGAATGTTCGCACCAACCATCAACCTCACAATTCGATGTGGTAATCTCTATGCTTAAAGACATTCATGAAAGATTATCTAACACTGAGGCATATTGTAGGGATTTGGGAAATCTACTTGCCAGATTGAAGTCTCCTCTTGATTCAGCCGCGGACGAATCAATTCGAGATACCAATCCGGTTGGTCAAAATGGAAAGCTCGAGTTAATTGAGTTTTCTCAAGAAGATTCTCCAAATAATAAAGGTTGTCTCAATTGCGAGGAAACGGACATCGATGAGCCGGTTGTGTGCGGACCCATGGAAATAAATCCAAAGTTAGAAGAGTTGGAGGTTCCTTCTACCTCGGAATATTTCGCTCTTTTTGAACTACCAAAGGAGTAAAAAAGGGAGCAAACTAAACTCTTCAATAATTTCTGTAAATATAGTTTTTGGTTTTTGTTAAATTTTTTTGAAGCTAACAATCCGTTTTGTAGGTACGGATTGTTTATTCAAGAATTTGCATTTCTAATGCGAATGGAAGCATACACCTAGGAGGAAATTCTAAGTCGAGCTTACCGACTATAAAGTAGCGCTTCTTGGGAGGCAACCCAAGCTCGAATAAAGTTTAATTTTATGTCTTTAATTTACCTTTTAAGTTTTTACATTTAAGTTATTATTGTGTGATTAATTATTTTTTCTTACATTTTATTAGGTGTTCGTGTAATTTTGTGTCAATTCGGTGGGGCGATTTGGAAGAGAATTGTAAGTATTGACGTTGGCAAAAATAAAACAAAAATGGGAAAAATGAAAAAATTATTTTATTTTATTTTTATTTTTTATATATAATATATTTATGTTGATTTTATAAAATTAAAAAAAAAAGTGCTGCTGGCCGCTGCGGGGCGCGCATGCGCTGCCACAGCTCCAGGAGCTGCGGCACGCGGGGCGCGCGGCAGCACGCTCCGCGCGCAGGCGCTGCCACAGCTCCAGGAGCTGCGGCACGCGGGGTGCGCGCGGCAGCACACTCCGCGTGCAGCGCTGCCTAGCGCTGGGCACCACCGCTGTGCGAGGCCCGCCGGCCGCAACGAGTTGAAATTTTATTTTTATTTTCTTTCTTTCTTCTCTAATTTTATTTTAATAAAAAAAATTATATATATATATAATAAAAAAAATCAAACAATAAATAAATTAATAAATTAATAAAAATATTTACATTAATAATCTTACACCCAATTTAAATTTTCAATTTTATATTTTAAATAAATGCCAACCAAGTTCGAGAATTGATACCTCGAATACTTCACAAGTCATTTCTTTCGGGGGCGGAGCATGTCATATCCACCACTATCGGAAGATGTTTGAGGAGTTTTCTCTACCTTACTCTTTTTCTTTATACCTTGTGGTTCAAATTTCTTTCGCAATGTCGGAACTTATTGTGTTTTTAAGTGTGAGGAGGGATATGGTAGATCACCCTCTATCTTTCAATTTAAATGCTATCTTTCTTTTTGTTTTTGTTTTCTTTTCTTTTGCGACGTCCTTGGAATAGACGTCATTTTAAATAACGCGGAGGGCCGTGCAACCCCACACTTTCAGTTTGTTTTGCACTAACAAAAACAAAAAAAATAATAATAATAAATAACCAACAAAATAATTAAACGACTTTATTGACTCTTTTAAATTTATCCCGACACGCTATCCCTCCTTCGGAAATTAATTAAAGTTCCGTTATTTGTCATAAAAAATAAAAGACGTCGACACAAGGGGATGAGCTAATTAAGGAATTTTAGTCTTGGTTTTGAAATTAGGGAATTTGTGCAAAGCTTAGGTTAGTACTAAACTAAGGCATTGAGTCTTAACCCTAATGTTATCTCCATAATGAATTTTGAAAAGGCAATAAAAACGGGATAGTTGAGAATTTAGCGAAGACTTGATAGTACACAATTTAAATCCGAATCTTTGTGAGGTATTTTTGAGCCTAAAGGAGTTCGTAAGAGAACTCCAATTCTTTCACAATTTTTCGAGAGCTTTGACTTCACTCGACTCATAAAATTTGCATCCAATACCAGGTTAAGTACACTTATTTTTGGTAAAAAGGCAATAGATGATAAACCGAACCCACTTAGTCTAATTTTTCTTAATTTATTTTTCTCGTTTTCATCAAACATTAGGAAACCCCTTCGAGCCTATTAACCAACTTTTTTTGTTAATACCCTTTTTAACATTTAACCCTTTTTCCTCTTGTTCGAATACCGACAAAATCAATTTGCACCCAAATCACTCGGAAAAAGTCACGGCCTTAACAAATGAGCACCATAAGCCTTCAAAATATTGTTTTGTGCCTCTATCAAAACAAAGGATACGATAAAAATAAAAAGGCATTCTCAAGCTCCACCCAAGCAATTTTGAAGTATATTTTGTAAAAATCGCCAAGGCCGAAATAAACAAAAACACGGTGCAATCACAAAACGGTATTTTTGAACTCGAGTTTCTTTAAACTAACCACTAAAGAAGTCACCCACATTACAACCCCCCCTCCGGGCTCATTTTTAATGTTGCCTAACCATATTTTAGGAGGAAAAACCCAGATGAAAATGCAAATTCAACATGATCTCGAGTAAGTGCAAAGAAGAGTGCTAAAACACCGACCCACCTAAAAATCGAGCGTAAGAGCGAAATCCCTTGGTGAGGTACTATCGGGTTCTCAAAAGATAATCAACCCCCGTTAATATTGCCTATTAATCTTGATCATGGAGGTTTCAAACAAAGTTTTGCACTCAATTGTTTGCGTAGGTACTTACCGAAACCTTTGCATAAAACCATAACTTTGAAATCACGCACTTGGCAAAACCAACCTTCGGTTTGTTTCTTAATTTTCTCAATCCCTTGTCTTTCGATTTCTTTTACTTGAGGACAAGTAAAACTTTAAAGTCCGAGGAGGTTTGATAGGGGTATTTTACCCCTATCTTTTAGCGTGATTTACGGGTTGATTTTGGATAAAATAAACAAGTTTAATTACAAAAATAAAGTGTTTTGATAAAATAAAGAAATAAAAATAAAATTCGTACTTTCAGTTAATTTTCCATGTTTTTGATTAGTTTAGGAAATAAAAAAGTCAAGCTAACTCGGCTCGCAAGATTTGTATTTCAGGTACGAGCAAGGAGCAAAAATCTACTCAAATACGCGGGGCGTATCATCCTTTACGCGGGGCGTGAAACATGGTGTCAGCAATAATTGCCTTATCCACAGACGCCATGTGGAATTGACTCAGCATACGCGGGGCGTATGCCACCCTACGCGGGGCATATGACACATGTCGGAAATAATTGGCCTAATCCTGAAAGTCAGACTGCACTGTCTTCTTGAGTCAACTCTTCATACGCGAGGCATATCACCATACACGCGAGGCGTACCAGGCAATTCCTCAATGATAAAAGCTCAGAGACTCTTTTATGCGGGGCGTACTTTAGCTACGCACGGCGTAAAAGCTCCAATTCAAGCAATAAAACTTCAGAGACTCAAACACGCGGGGCGTACTTTAACTACGCAGGGCGTGCTTGAGACAACAAGACATGGAATTGGTCCACATGCAGGAGATTTCTAACGGAATGGGAACTTACGTGGGGCGTAGACCACCTCACGCGGGGCGTATCATGGGATTTCTGCACCAAATAATGTTGCTCCATACTTGTGCTTTGTGAAGTTACAACATTGCCCTTGCTTGATGTTTATAAATAGGAAGCTCTTGAACTTCATTTGATACCAAGACCCAGTTACACACTAGAGAGCAAACTATACTTGTTTTGATTATTGTTGTAGTATAGATTCAGTTTTTGTAGCTAAACTCTCCACCTCGAGAGCTTGTTCGGTTGCTCCGGCATTCCATCGAAGTTCCGCTCCACCATTCATCACCAAGCTCGAGAGTTCCACCTCCACGACCTAGGAGACGGCTTTGAGTCCGGTTAGCTAGTTTCAAGGGCGGATTCTCCCCTTTTTACGTGCTAATTAGCTTGTACTCTTCCTATGTACTAGGCTTGGTTGTATCCCGTTTATATACATTCCATATTTATAATTTCATGATTTATAATCTCTATTTCCCTTTACGTGTTAGTGTTTGCTACTTGTTTTGATATTTGTAATTGATTATTATGTAGGAGAACACGATTTCCGACGCCATTCGGGCTATCCTTAGGGAGTTATATAGGTGTTGCCTTACCGGAAGTGACAAACCGGAAACCGTAGGAATTGACAAGCCACGGAACTTACGGGCCCTAGTTTCTAATTCCTCCGTATTAGACACGCCTTGACTAGGAATCACGTAGTCTAAGTGCTTCACGGGTCGGTCCTACTACACTTAGTCGTCTTTACAAGAGTAAATTATTATCCGTATACATTTAGAGTCGTTATTTATCGTGGTTATAACTTATCGTTATTCATCCTACTTCATAGGGTTTTAGCTACATAAATCTGTGTCGCCAATAGTTAGGGATAGTGTGTAGTTGTGTCTTACTTTACCCCAAAGTAATCACCGCTTAAATAATATACGAAACCGAGTCGTCTAATACTTGTAATTATAAATCCCGTGGATTCGATACCCGGTCTTAACCGGATTATTACTTGATACGACGGGGTACACCTGCCCCTAAGTAGTCGTAGTGTCTAGTGGAGTTAGAACATTTAAAAGATCACATCCATATTCATAGCACATTCACCGCAATACACATTTAGTCGTTATTGGAAAAACACCACACTACTAGCCGCGCGCATTAGTAACATGTATAAATACTAGTACATGTATAAATACCCTTCTTTGCTTTTTTGCCCCTTAATCACACCAATCTAATTATTTCCCAATTTTACAATTAAAGTTGTGAAATTAGAGTTTGTTCTCACTATATATGTAATCAGATTTTGAAGTAGATACCAGACCGATCAGATCAATAACAAGTAGTTATGCTGTGAGCTGTTTGGTGTATTGGGAAGGAAAGCTTTTTGCGGATTATGTTGATAGGATTGTCAAGGTATACTATTATGGAGAGTAATTAAGACCTGACCAGGTATTTAATGCACTAATTATGTGGCTTTATTGTTTGTTAGTCCAGATAATTTTATTTTTCAATCCCTGTTTGATCTAGAACCATATTTTTCGATCTCTGTTTGATCAGTCATTGAACTTGATGCAGCAAGATGCATAACATATATTGATGTTTCCAAGTACAGGCTGCAGATATGTTCATCATAATATTTGTGCTTGCTGATTGCTTCAGTTTCATCCTGATATGTGATTTCAGTTTGTGTCAATGTTCTTTCACATTTGGTTATGTTAATAGAGGGTTTGATTATATGAAATGTTTCTTTACAAGAAATGAAAAATGGTGTAAGAGAAGCAACCCTTTTGCTTATTTATATTTATATGCACAATGATCAGAATAATTTTTTAAACTTAAAATAACATAAGATCCATTTTATCCTAAATTGTGTTTGTCATGTTTTTGTCCATATGAGTTTATTTCTTGTTGGTAGATATTATGTTCCCCAAATAAATTCTACCTTTGTTCTTGTTCCCCAAATGAATTTGGGTCTGGTTTCTATTAATGGATTTGCTATGAATTTGGGTGTGATTTTGAAATTTTTGCTATTTTTGGATGGTGTATTGTAGTTGGGGACATCAACGAATCAGGGGTTGAATCAAAGAGCTCCTTTGTTTAAAGGGATAAGGTGCCAAAATAGGCCTATGGTTTTTAAGGAAGTATCAATTTAGGCTCAACATACAAAATAGCACCAATATAGGCTTAACGTTTAAAAAATGTACCAATTTAGGTCTTAATGTTATTAGATTCTCTATCGTGTTATTAGCATTCAGCTGCTGGTATTTAATTCTCTAATCTCAATGTTTCGGTTAGTTTCGTGTTGTTTGATGGTGTGAAAATTGAACTGTGAGAGCTTGATTCAGTTGTTTTGGGTTTGTATGATTGATCTATGTGTCTGTTCGGTTCTTCTTTTTGTAGCTCCTTTTTACTTTTTGAGTCAAAACCGCAGAATAAAAGTGTTTGGTTAGTATTAAGAAACATCTTCTTGTAGCTATTTTAGAAGAAATTCAACTAACTTGTACCCGCAAATTGGTCAACCAAACAGGCCTTATGTAAATGAAATTCTAGTAATAGGTTGACCGATCAAGCTTTATTGTCAAATTGTTCAGTACATGAACCTGTTGGTTTCCTTTATATATCTTTGGCATCATAAAACAAGAATATGTTCTATGGGAATGTTCTGAAATTCAAGAGTTAATGAAGCAAATGTAGCTTTCAAGAGTTAATGCATCAAACAACCACTGCAATTCAAGTTGATTTCATTTTTCTAGGAATGTTCTGTTTCTTTAAAGTACAGAATTTTTGAACCTGACCTGTTAGTTTATTTCTTATATGTTGAGTCATGTTTATTTGTGAAATGTAGTTGACTAAACAATTATGTATTTGTGAAATCTTAATTGGGGTTGTGGTATAGGACAAAGCTAGATATTAGAGAATTCCAAAACGTTGAGGTAATTATAACTATCCTTTACCTTCTAGAATTTAGAATCATGCCTCAAGGTTCTCGAATCTCAAGCATTATTCCAATTCCTACTTTTGCTCATTTGCTTAAATTATCTTGCACTACTACTATTTCCTTTAGTTTCCATTTTATCCCTATAGTACCTTTTGCAACTTCTAAATACTGTAATATTTTCCATACACCACAGTTGATCATAGTATGAGGTAGTGCTTGTTCTCTTTTGTTTGCAAATGATCCGATTCAAGTCTATTATGATGATAGTTTTGCATTATACAATTAATACCATACATGATACGTCATTAGGTTAATATTTGGTCGATCAATGAATCTAAAAGGTACGTTTGTAGTCTAAGAAAAAGTTAGATCGAGCTAATATTGCCTTGTCAGTTAGTGTAGTTTCAGAATTCTATGCTTTACTCAGCTGAGTTTACCTTGCAATTACTGCATGCTTTTCCCAATTTGTACCAAAATAGGTTTATGGTTTTTGGGGAAGTATCAATTTAGGCTCCACGTACAAAATAACACCGATATAGGCTTCACGTTTAAAAAAGAGTATCAATTTAGGCATTGAGAACGGATTGGACTATTTTCAATAAACTGTGGATTATGTGCTATCAGAATTTCATGCATCTCTAGTGAGCCGTTTCTTTTACCCTCAGTTTATGTCAATATAAATTACATATAATGGCTCTAATTACGCTATTAAAGTGTGTGGCACAATAGAGGCACTTGGCATTAAGTTCATCACTCAATTAACTTGTGTATTTTATGTTACAAGGAGCAAAGGGATAGAAGGAAACATGCAAAGAATGGGCATAACAAGTCAGGAGATTCAAGGTTTAGGTGTTTAGGCTTCTTATATAGTTAAATGTTAGTTTTGTAATGAGAAACCTTTAGTTAGGATTGTGATCTTCACATATGTACAAGTTTATTGTTATATATAAAGGTTATTTGCACATTATTTGCAATCTACTTTGGTTATATATACAGGTTCATGGAAGAGGTAAAAACCAAAAAACAAAAACAATGACAAAATTCTTATAAGAAAATGTCATCTTACTTTCTATCTAACGATACAGAACTGATAACAAACTGCCATACTAATTACGTTCCAACGACAAAATTTAATACAAATTATATCATGTGAATTACGTTATGATGACAGTCGAGAAAACAAAAACTATCATAACATTAACATAACACCTCCATTTTAACTTAATATTTTGACAGATTATTTAAAAAATGGTGTCATGAGAACATATATTCGGTGACAATTGTTATTAGATAAACCGTCATATAATTAGTGGTCAGAAGACAGGTCACTATTTGGTCGCTGTCATGTGAGGCTATTACGGATGACAGAACGTGACCGTCGTCTGATGCCTTAACAGATGACAGCGAGCCTTGTGACAGATTTATATCGTGCGGGACGACGGTTTTTAACCGTCGTCTGAAGAGGGTTTTGGCGTAGTGTTTGGCGGTAATATGGGTATGAAAATTGACATTCGAAAGGCTTTTGACATGCTTGATTGGAACTTCTTACTTGAGGTTTTTCAGGCTTTTGGCTTCTCCCTTCAGTTCCGTGATTGTATCCTTCATATTCTTTCTTCTGCTTGGATTTCTAGTATGACCTCAGTGGGTCCCCAATGCTATTTCTCCTATTCTAGGGGAGTTCATCAGGGGGACCCTTTGTCCCCTATTTTATTTGGGATTTATGAGGATTACCTTAGTAGGAAGCTTTCATCTTTGGTGTCGGCGGGAAGTTATAATCCTATGACTTATTCCCGTTCTTCTTAGTTCCCTACTCACCTGCTCTATGCTGATGATGTCATTGTATTATGTAGAGCTTCTTATTCTAATGTCTGGATCCTGCATGCGACTTTTATACATTATAGTTGTCTCTCTAGTCAGCATGTTAATTGGTAGAAGTCAGAATCCTTATTTGGTTGTGCTATTACGGCTAGGCGGAGGGCTCGTCTGATTGGGATTAGTGGAATAAGGATTGGATCGCTGTCGTTCCATTATCTTGGTGTCCCTCTCTTCCGTGGTGCTCCTACATTCTCTCACTTATCGGCAATTACGGATAAGATCTCTTATAAGTTTTCCCGTTGGAAGGGGAAGTCGCTTTCCATGGCATGTCGGCTTACTCTTGTCAACGCTGTAATCACTAGCTCCCTGACTCATTATTTTACTGTTTATAAATGGCCTTCGAGTCTTCTTAAACGTCTAACCAAGCACATTCAAAATTTTATTTGGAGTGGGGATATATTTGAGCGGAAATTGGTAACAGTTCCATGGCACATTTGCATTAAGTCGGTCAGTGATGGAGGGATTATGTGTTAAACAGCTCATGAGATTTAACTTTGCTCTCTTAGGTAAACTGGCTTGGGGTCTGCTCTCATGTGATGATGTTTGGTTATCTTTGTTAGGTTTGCGGGGTTCCTTGTGGCTTTCGGGTTACCTCGTGTTCGTGTGCTTAATTCTTCCATTTAGGGATTGGTTCGTGCGGTCTATGATATTCTCAGGCAGCATTGTATGTGGCGGATCGAGGAGGAACCTCGGCTCCAATTTTGGATATCTGAGTGGATTACTCCAACGGTTACTGATAGGGTTGGGCTTTCTCCTTCTACTCAACACTGTCTTATTGCTCATTTGGATAATTTTCTTATCTAGCAAGTGCACTAGATACAAGTAATAAAATGATAAGTAGAGTATCGTCTCCACAGGGATTGATGACCAAATTTTACTAGAAAAACCTTGCAGAACAGGGTGTTCGTGGTGTATGATTTTCTTTAGTTGAGAAATGATTTGATAATTTGAAATAGAACTACTTATGATAAAGATTCAGTTTTAAGAAAATGTGTTTGTTATGATAAAAAGGGAGAACATGTTAAGCCGTAGCGGTACAGGTTACGTTCAGCCTCTAAACATCCTATTTATTCATGAATGACGTAAAGTGAAGTCAAAGTCTCTGCTTTAAAGCTCACTTAAGTCAACTTCCGTGTGTTCTTTAGATTCTAAGATGTACTACAACCCTAAGCGTCCTTAAAGTTGGTTCTTTCTTGCATTACGAACAAAACAACATTTCAGTTTAGAAAAACCTTGATACAATCCCCTAACATTCCTGATTCGGGCATTGGACGTTTGATAAAAAGTTCCATGAAGATGAAAGCAGTTCCCTATCATTCATCTAACACTAAGATACATGCATATAGCAATGGAATAAAAGCTTTATCAAACGCAACAACATATATCATAATTCATTCATAAAAAGGAAAATAGAAGACTTACATAACCAGCCCTTGCTGGCCGAATCAGTTCAAAACGACTACTCACTCATGCTAAGGAGTGAACATCCTGATTTGTATATACAGAACTCCATGGAAGGAGTCATAATGTTTCTTAGAGAGCTTCTCTCTCTAAAAATGCTTCCAAAATTCTCTATCTTCTTCCCCAAAAGTGTATATCTTACTTTCCCTCCACTACCGATATAAATAGGAGGGAAAAAGATCACAAGTACAAAAAAGAAACTAAAATATTACAAAAACAGAAAGATTATTCAAAAGATTGGGGATTGCTAAAAGTGGTTAAAATGTTTTGACCCTTGAACACTCAAGGGTCGATTTGTCTTGTCATCATGTTGCATTCTGCCGCCCATTTCTGCCCGCTCCTGCCCGCTTGTAAAGTCGCTGTCCGTCATCAGGTACACAATGTTATCCGCTGGATCAAAGGGTGCACTTCTCCTCTTGGTTGTTGCAAAACAGGCTGCATAACAGCCTTTTTGACTTTATCTTTTCAAATCTGCATAAAACACTCAGTAGTCCTTCTTTTAAGCAATCTTACGCCTATAACACCCCTAATTTATCACAAATAGTATGTTTTATTGTAGTCATTTTCATGCCTAACAAATACCCCCAAATTAAATCTTTGCTTGTCCTCAAGTAAACAGAAATAGAAAACATAACAATTTACTGGAAGAATTTAGGAATGAAAGGATAATGAAGAAAGATTTGACGAATATACAGATAGAACAAGGAAAAGAGATTACAACAGACTATAGATGGAACAGAAAATGACACTCAGAAGAATATATATACATATATATATATATATATATACACACACACACAAGCTATGATAAAAAATGTGGTTATGCTCGATTTAAAAACGTGCATCCCTAACTCAAGAAATTCCTCAAAGCTTTCAGATATTACCTCAACGTTCATTTGAACAACCTGTTCACCCTAAATGCCTTACCAAGGAAGGGATGTTTCACTCACTCTCGAATGGCCCTTTTTAGCCATAAGGAAGGGAATGCCACTTCTCTCCTCAGCTCAGTGAATATATCCGTAGGGGGTGAATTTGCTCATTGGTCCCATTTCTACGGATCAAAATTTTTCAAACAAAGTCCAAAGGTCTTTATGGGTTGTACTGTATGGTTAAGGTAAAGGTGTGAAAGTGAATGGCTTTTTAGGTGTAAGAATTATGTCCTCATGCGATTTACATAAATACCTTTGGTCTTAACCTACAACTCTACATTTGTTGTTCAACAAATGATTAAAATAGTTTTTCTCATCAAAACATACCATTAAACAACCAATCTCACTATTTTAGGCACACAATGTGATTGTGTGCAATGTATCAAGAGGTACCATTATTGATTCATCATGTTGCTTCCCTCCTGATCATCATCTCTCATTTAAATATTTTATCTTAATAAGCGCACAAGTTCCCTCAGAAATACCTATAACTTTAATCAACACAGCTTACATGAGACAAATTCTTGGTGCTTTGGGATCAAAGTAACGGAAATGGGGTTGTTTATTGGCGAAGTTAACGAAAGAAATAGCCAAGCTCAAGTGGTTCATCCTACAATGTGGGTGCAATGCACGTGTTATGTCTTTGATGGATTTAGTTGGGTGCCTAAGTGCCTTTATCATTCAATGTTTTTCCAAAATCTTACCATTTCGACAGGGCTACCAAAGCAAATTCTCCCTAAAGATCATAAGCACTAGCCCGCTCTCAAAGAATCAAAGCATTTATATGCGAATGTAGGCTTAAGTACTCAAAGTTTGGGGCTTTTATGCATCAGGGCTAAAGGTATCTGAGTAACATCTTTCTAACCTTAAACTCCTTAATATATATATTGCTTGCTTAAACAAAACTGACCAAGTAAAGAGGTCACGCTGAGTTGTGTGTATTGAGTATCTGAGTTCAGGAATAGACTCAAGTGCTATCTCCTGACTCAAGGAAAGAAGCTGACTTAGTCACCAGTTGACTAAGCTAGTGTCTTAATTTACTCAGCGCACTGTGTAATCCTTTTTCAAATAAAAAGAAGTCAGCCTTAACGTACTCAAATTTTAAATAGTTCATATCCCCCCCTTGGAACTAACTTGCTACGCTATAAGGGACCAACAGTGGATCTAACAAGTTCTGTCTATTTGTTCATGGCCTTCTTGAATTCAAGTTCTGGTAAGTTCGATCTGAATTTTTGGGCTATAATAAATTTATGTCATCTATTGCGTTTTTGTGCATAAATTGGTGATTGATCTTGTGCAGGAGTTTTTGGATTATTGTTGAACTCGGCAATTTGGGTCTTGTGATTTGTCAATTCCTTCAAATTGTTTCACAGAGATGATTTTAGATAATTGCTTCAGGTAACTTTTCGCACTCTGAAATGCACACCAAGTGTTTGTTTTTATGACTAACTGAACTTTTCTACAACAGACAGGCCAACAAAACATGTGTATGTATGCGTGTATGTTTTTGTATAATTGGTTATTGTGACCTTCATCTTCATCTCTTATAAACGATCCCTTTTGATGTTCCGTTATGATATATTCCCCTATTTCTAGGATTTGCTAATTTGACCTTGCTAGCATGTGCTTTTGGTGAATCCTTCTAATTTGCATAACTAATGGCATGTGTTGCCATGGCTCAAAGATGTTTGCTTTATGTGGTTACTATCAAATGCTGATGAAGATCAGTAAATTCAGATTTTGGCTATGTAATTAAGAAAATATACATGTTTTGATGAAAGCATGTTATGTTATTTAGAGAAGCATGCAGTCGAAAGGAGACACAACTAGCAAAGACTACCTATCAATATGTTTCCTCTGTAACTTTAATAATTCACTTCACCCATTTCTAATCTATACAAAGACAAAATGATTATCCTCTCTTTAATTAGGATAGTTTGGAATTATATATATTTTTCTGTAAGTTCAAATTCAAAAGAAGTTTGTTTTTTGGTTTGTAAGAAGATATTTGTCTTATATATAGAAAAAAGTGGAGATGATAATCATATGGGTAACTGATAGGGGTATTTTACCCCTATCTTTTAGCGTGATTTACGGGTTGATTTTGGATAAAATAAACAAGTTTAATTACAAAAATAAAGTGTTTTGATAAAATAAAGAAATAAAAATAAAATTCGTACTTTCAGTTAATTTTCCATGTTTTTGATTAGTTTAGGAAATAAAAACGTCAAGCTAACTCGGCTCGCAAGATTTGTATTTCAGGTACGAGCAAGGAGCAAAAATCTACTCAAATACGCGGGGCGTATCATCCTTTACGTGGGGCGTGAAACATGGTGTCAACAATAATTGCCTTATCCGCAGACGCCATGTGGAAGTGACTCAGCATACGCGGGGCATATGCCACCCTACGCGGGGCGTATGACACATGTCGGAAATAATTGGCCTAATCCTGAAAGTCAGACTGCACTGTCTCCTTGAGTCAACTCTTCGTACGCGAGGCGTATCACCATACACGCGAGGCGTACCAGGCAATTCCTCAATGATAAAAGCTCAGAGACTCTTTTATGCGGGGCGTACTTCAGCTACGCACGGCGTAAAAGCTCCAATTCAAGCAATAAAACTTCAGAGACTCAAACACGCGGGGCGTACTTTAGCTACGCAGGGCGTGCTTGAGACAACAAGACATGAAATTGGTCCACATGCAGGAGATTTCTGACGGAATAGGCACTTAGGCGGGGCGTAGACCACCTCACGCGAGGCGTATCATGGGATTTCTGCACCAAATAATGTTGCTCCATACTTGTGCTTTGTGAAGTTACAACATTGCCCTTGCTTGATGTATATAAATAGGAAGCTCTTAAACTTCATTTGATACCAAGACCCAATTACACACTAGAGAGCAAACTATACTTGTTTTGATTATTGTTGTAGTATAGATTCAGTTTTTGTAGCTAAACTCTCCACCTCGAGAGCTTGTTCGGTTGCTCCGGCATTCCATCGAAGTTCCGCTCCACCATTCGTCACCAAGCTCGAGAGTTCCACCTCCACGACCTAGGAGACAGCTTTGAGTCCGGTTAGCTAGTTTCCGGGGCGGATTCTCCCCTTTTTACGTGCTAATTAGCTTGTACTCTTCCTATGAACTAGGCTTGGTTGTATTCCTTTTATATACATTCCATATTTATAATTTCATGATTTATAATCTTGATAGCGTGCGCGCCTAGGTAGAGTTTTCTAATGACGATTAAATGTGTATTATGGTGAATGTGCTATGAATATGGATGTGATCTTTTAAATGTTCTTAACTCTACTAGATGCTACGGCTACTTAGGGGCAAGTGTACCCCGTCGTATCAAGTAATAATCCGGTTAAGACCGGGTATCGAATCCACGGGATTTATAATTACAAGTATTAGACGACTCGGTTTCGTATGTTATTTAAGCGGCGATTACTTTGGGGTGAAGCAAGATACAACTACACACTATCCTAACTATTGGCGACTCAGATTTGTGTAGCTAAAACCATATGAAGTGGGATGAATATTGATAAGTTATAACCGCGATAAATAATGACTCTAAATGTATACGGATAATAATTTACTCTTGCAAAGACGTCTAAGTATAGTAGGACCGACCCGTGAAGCACTTAGACTACGTAATTCCTAGTCAAGGCGTGTCTAATGCGGGGGAATTAGAAACTAGGGCCTGTAAGTTCCGTGGCTTGTCAGTTCCTACGGTTTCCGGTTTGTCACTTCCGGTAGGGCAACACCTATATAACTCCCTAAAGATAACCCGAATGCCGTCGGAAATCGCGTTCTCCTACACAATAGTCAATTATCAATATCAAAACAAGTAGCAAATACTAACACGTAAAGGGAAATAGAGATTATAAATCATGAAATTATAAATATGAAATGTATATAAATGGGATACAACCAAGCCTAGTACATAGGAAGAGTACAAGCTAATTAGCACGTAAAAGGGGAGAATCCGCCCTTGAAACTAGCTAACCGGACTCAAAGCCGTCTCCCAGGTCGTGGAGGTGGAACTCTCGAGCTTGGTGACGAATGGTGGAGCGGAACTTCGATGGAATGCCGGAACAACCGAACAAGCTCTCGAGGTGGAGAGTTTAGCTACAAAAACTGAATCTATACTACAACAAGTAACAAAACAAGTATAGTTTGCTCTCTAGTATGTAAATTATTTCTTAGTGTCAAATGAAGTTCAAGAGCTTCTTATTTATAGACATCAAGCAAGAGCAAGTTTGTAATTTCACAAAGCACAAGTATGGAGAAACATTATTTGGTGCAGAAATCCCATGATACGCCCCGCGTAAATTGGTCTACGCCCCGCGTAAATGCCCATTTCGTCAGAAATCTCCTGCATGTGGACCAATTCGTTGTCTTGTTGTCTCAAGCACGCCCTGCGTAAAGGATTGTACGCCCCGCGTGTTTGAGTCTCTGAAGTTTTATTGCTTGAATTGGTTATTTTACGCCGTGCGTAGCTGAAGTACGCCCCGCGTAAAAGAGTCTCTGATCTTTTTACGTTGAAGAACTGCCTTTTACGCCCCGCGTATATGGTGATACGCCCCGCTTATGGAGAGTTGACTCTGAGAGACAATGCAGTCTGACTTTCAGGATTAGGCCAATTATTGCCGACATGTGTCATACGCCCCGCGTAGAGTGGCATACGCCCCGCGTATCCTGAGTCAGTTCCACATGGCTTCTACGGATAAGGCAATCATTACCGACACCATGTTTCACGCCCCGCGTAGAGGATTATACGCCCCGCGTATGGAGTGGGTTTTTGCTCCTTTCTCGTACCTGAAATACAAAACTTGAGAGCCGAGTTAGCTTGACGTTTTTATTTCCTAAACTAATCAAAAACGAGGAAAATAAACTGAAAGTACGAGATTTATTTTTATTTCTTTATTTTATCAAAAACATTTTATTTTTATAATTAAACTTATTTATTTTATCCAAAATCAACCCGTAAATTACGCTAAAAGATTGGGGTAAAATACCCCTATCAAACCTCCTCGGACTTTAAAGTTTTACTTGTCCTCAAGTAAAAGAAATCGAAAGACAAAGGATTGAGAAAATTAAGAAACAAACCGAAGGTTGGTTTTGCCAAGTGCGTGATTTCAAAGTTATGGTTTTGTGCAAAGGTTTTGGTAAGTACCTACGCAAACAATTGAGTACAAAAACTTGTTTGAAATCTCCATGATCAAGATTTAATAGGCAATATTAACGGGGGTTGATTATCTTTTGAGAACCCGATAGTACCTCACCAAGGGATTTTGCTCTTACGCTCAATTTTAGGTGGGTCGGTGTTTTAGCACTCTTCTTTGCACTTACTCGAGATCATGTTGAATTTGCATTTTTATCCGGGTTTTTCCTCCTAAAATATGGTTAGGCAATATTAAAAATGAACCCGGAGGGGGGTTGTAATGTGGGTGGCTTCTTTAGTGGTTATTTTAAAGAAACTCGAGTTCAAAAATACCGCTTTGTGATTGCACCCTATCATTACTTATTTCGGCCTTGGCGAATTTTACAAGATATACTTCAAAATTGCTTGGGTGGAGCTTGAGAATGCCTTTTTATTTTTATCGTATCCTTTGTTTTGACAGAGGCACAAAAACAATATTTTGAAAACTTATGGTGCTCATTTGCTAAGGCCGTGACTTATTTCGGGTAATTCGGGTGCACTTTGATTATGTCGGTAATTGAACAAGAGGAAAAAGGGTTAAATGTTAGGAGGGTATTAATAAAAAAAGTTGGTTAATAGGCTCGAGGGGGTTTCCTAATGTTCAATGAAAATGAGAAAAATAAATTAAGAAGAATTAGCCTAAGTGGGTTCGGTTTATCATCTATTGCCTTTTTACCACAATAAGTGTACTTAACCCGATATTGGATGCAAATTCTATGAGTCGAGTGAAGTCAAAGCTCTCGAAAAATTGTGAAAGAATTAGAGTTCTCGTACGAACTCTTTTAGGCTAAAAAATACCTCACAAAGATTCGGGTTTAAATTGTGTACTATCAAGTTTTCGCTAAATTCTCAACTATCCCGTTTTTATTGCCTTTTTAAAGTTTATTATGGAGGTAACATTTGGGTTAAGACTCAATGTCTTAGTTTAGTACCAATCCTAATTTTTGCACAAATTCCCTAACTTTAAGATCGAGACTAAAATTTCTTAATCGAATCATTCCTTTATGTTCCGACACTTTTATTTTTGATGACAAATAACAGAACTTTAATTAATTTCCGAAGGAGGGATAATGTGTCGAGAAAATTTAAGAGAGTAAATAAATGAGTCTAATTATTTTGTTGTTATTAAATTTTTATTTTTGTTTTTGGTAGTGCAAACCAAACTAAAAGTGCGGGGTTGCACGGCCCTCCGCGTTATTTAAAATGACGCCTATTCCAAGGGCGTCGCAAAAAGAAACTAAAACAAAAAGAAAAATAAGGCTAAGGAAGAGAAAGAAGAAGACCCTTAGTGGTCAGGGACCCTACGCGAGGCGTGCCCAGGGTGGCGCCCCGCGTAGGGTGGCATTTTTAATGCGTTTTGAGTCAGAGACTCAAATACGCATGGCGTAATGGCGGGGGCGCCCCGCGTAAGGTGGTGTTTTTATTGTATTTGGAGTCAGAGACTCAAATACGCGGGGCGCAGTAGGGGACGCCCCGCGTGTTTAAGTTTCTGAACTTGAGGAACCATGGAAAGGAACTCATACGCGGGGTGTAAGAGGGGGTACGCCCTGCGTAAAAGGTGTCCATTGTAGAATTTTGGACCAGAGGCACAAAGACGCGGGCGTGCATAGGAAGACGCCCCACGTATTGTGTCGAATTGGGATTTGGCTTTCCGTGGCTGGGAAGCAAAACAAAGAAAACAAGGAAAAATTGAACAGATATATACAGGGAGTTTGAGAGAGTCAAACCAATGCTACGTTTAGAGTCAGAGTAGCTCGACTTTCCTTTGCGATGTGCAAGCTTACGGTGGTGCGAGGAGTGTGGTTTCGCCTTGTTGTGGAAAAACGCCGCCGCAGTATATCTTTAGACGGTGGCCATTGACCCGTAGGGTTGCATTGTCGGGACCTTGGATTTCACATGCTCCGGAGGGGTGCACACTGATGACGGTGTATGGTCCCGACCACCGACTTTTCAATTTTTCGGGAAATAACCGGAGGCGAGAATTATAGAGGAGAACTTGATCTCCCTTGTTGAACTCCCGAACTTGGATGTGTTTGTCGTGCCACCGCTTGGTACGTTCTTTGTAGAGTTTGGCATTTTCGTATGACCCTAAGCGGAGTTCATCAAGAGTATTGAGTTGGAGGAGGCGGTGTTCTCCCGCAGCCTGCATGTCAAAATTTAAAAATTTCAGCGCCCAATAGGCTTTATGTTCTAATTCCACGGGCAAATGGCACGACTTTCCAAAAACTAGACGATAAAGGGACATCTCGATGGGCGTCTTAAACGCCGTGCGGTAAGCCCAAAGAGCATCATCGAGCTTCAAGCTCCAGTCTTTTCTAGAGGAGTTAACCGTTTTTTCTAAAATACGTTTTAACTCTCGGTTAGAAACCTCAACTTGTCCACTAGTTTGCGGGTGGTAGGGTGCAGAGACTCGGTGTGCAACCCCATATTTAAGTAAGAGTTGATCGAATTGTCGGTTGCAAAAGTGGGAACCCCCGTCGCTAATGATAGTCCGAGGGGTTTCGAACCGAGTGAAAATGTTTTTCTTTATGAATTTCCCTACCGCCTTAGAGTCGTTTGAAGGTAAGGCAATGGCCTCCACCCATTTGGAGACATAGTCAACCGCTACAAGAATGTAAGCGTTGTTATACGACTTAGGGAAGGGTCCCATGAAGTCTATCCCCCAAACGTCAAAAAGTTCGCAAACTAAGATCCCTTGTTGGAGCATTTCGTGTTTTCGGGAAATGTTTCCGCTCCTTTGACAAGCGTCACATGATTTGACGAAGTCTTGGGAATCTTTGGACAAAGTAGGCCAATAAAACCCATATTGTAAGACTTTTGCCATAGTCCGACTAGGGCCAAATGGCCCCCCGGCTCTTGGGTGTGACACATATGTAACACATGATTAACCTCTTCTTCCGGTATACACCTACGAATAATGTTATCGGCACAAGATTTGAACAGATAGGGTTCTTCCCAAAAATAATGCTTAGCATCATGAAAGAATTTCTTACGCTGCTCATATATAAGGTGCGGGGGAAGAATATTATCGGCTTTGTAGTTTGCCATATCGGCATACCAAGGTAAAGATGTTACCGCGTAGAGTGCTTCGTCGGGAAAGGTCTCCTTAATCTCAACAGCTTCCGAAGATTCACCTTGCTCGCCTTGTAAGCGAGAGAGATGATCGGCCACAACATTCTCCACTCCTTTTTTATCTTTGATCTCGATGTCGAATTCTTGTAGGAGTAGGATCCACCGTATCAAGCGTGGTTTGGCATCCTGCTTAGTCATCAAGTACTTGAGAGCTGCGTGGTCAGTGTATACGATAATTTTGGATAACACAAGATATGACCTAAATTTATCGAAAGCAAAAACAACGGCAAGCATCTCCTTTTCCGTGATGGAATAGTTTTGTTGGGCCTCATTGAGCGTTTTGCTCGCATAATAGATAGGGCGAAAGAGTTTATCCACCCGTTGGCCCAAACAAGCGCCTACCGCCAAATCACTCGCATCACACATGAGTTCAAAGGGGAGGTTCCAATCGGGTTTCACCATGATAGGTGCATTAACTAGTTTTTCCTTTAGCATATTAAATGCACGTAAACATTCGGGGGAAAAACTAAATTCCCCATCCTTTGCAAGGAGTTGGGTCAAGGGGGTTGCTATCTTAGAGAAATCCTTGATGAATCGTCTATAGAACCCCGCATGACCCAAGAAACTCCGAATTCCCTTAACGTTGATTGGTGGAGGTAGTTTTTCAACTACCTCGATCTTGGCCGGATCGACCTCGATCCCCTCCCCGGACACCTTGTGTCCCAAAACAATGCAATCTTGAACCATAAATTGACATTTTTCCCAACTGAGCGCAAGGTTAGTGTCTTCGCAACGTTGGAGGACCTTATCAAGATTACTTAAACAAATTTCAAAGGACGACCCAAAAACAGAAAAATCGTCCATGAAGACTTCCATGAAATCCTCAATCATTTCGGATAATATAGCCGTCATGCACCTTTGAAAGGTGGCGGGGGCGTTACAAAGCCCAAATGGCATCCGCCTATATGCAAATGTCCCATACGGACAAGTGAATGTCGTTTTTTCCTGATCCGAAGGATCGACGGGAATTTGCATATAACCGAATAAGCCATCGAGGGTGCAAAAGAATTTATGACCCGCCATTCTTTCCAACATTTGGTCGATGAACGGCAAGGGAAAATGATCTTTTCGGGTGGCTTCATTAAGTTTTCTATAATCAATGCATACTCGCCACCCGGTTACTTTCCGCGTGGGGATTAATTCCCTTTGATAATTTTCCGTCACCGTTGTGCCCCCCTTTTTGGGAACACATTGGACCGGGCTAACCCATGGACTATCGGAGATAGGAAAGATTATACCTGCGTCGAGGAGTTTGATTACCTCGGCCTTCACTACCTCTTTCATATTGGGGTTAAGCCGTCGTTGCGGCTGCACGGAGGGCTTGACTTTATCCTCCATAAAGATGCGGTGTGTGCAAATGGTGGGGCTGATCCCTTTTATATCGTGAATGGTCCACCCAAATGTGCCTTTATGTTTTTGTAATACCGCAATTAATGCTTCCTCCATTTCCGCTGTCAAAAGCGAAGAAATAACAACTGGTAAGAAATTAGGAGGTTGCAAAAATACGTATTTTAAATTAGGAGGCAAGGGTTTGAGTTCCAAAGTTGGAGGCTCCTCAAGGGAGGTCTTCGGCTTTGCTTTGCTATCCCGGTCTAAACCCTCAAACCGGCTCCTTGCCAACAGACATCGTTCTATTTCGGAGGAGTATTCAAACGGCTTGTTCAATGGCTCCTCATCCAAATGCTCAATACCATCTATTTCCGAAGAGGTTCCCGCGGAAGACCTATTACAAAATTCTTCAACAAAAAGATCAATGTAGTCCACGAAATTTACAGAATTACAATCCGCCATGGTATTAGATGGAAATTTCATGGATTTATACACGTTAAATTCTACCTCTTCGTCTTGCAACCGTAGGATGAGCTTACCTTCGTGGACGTCAATGAGAGTCCTACCTGTTACAAGGAATGGTCATCCTAGGAGGATTGGTACCGAATCGTCTTCCGCCATATCGAGCACTACAAAATCGGCGGGGAAAATGAACTTGTCCACTTTCACTAAGACATCCTCCACAATTCCTTTTGGCCGGGCAATGGATCTATCGGCCAGCTGAAGCGTCATATTGGTAGGCTTAGGTTCTCCTAAGCCGAGCTTCCTGAATACAGATAAAGGCATTAGATTGATGCTAGCACCTAAATCACATAAAGCTCTTCTAAACTCAACATTACCAATCGTGCATGGGATAGAAAAACTACCTAAATCCTTGAGTTTAGGTGGGAGTTTGTTCGTTATAATCACGGAGCATTCCTCCGTGAGAGCTACCGTCTCATTATAATCCAACTTCCTCTTTTTGGCGAAGATTTCTTTAAGAAACTTCGCATATGTGGGCATTTGCTCCAATGCTTCCGCAAGTGGAATGTTAATGTGAAGTTTCTTAAAGATTTCCAAAAACTTGCCGTATTGGTGATCCAATTTTTCCTTTTTAAGTCGTTGTGGAAAAGGGAGCTTCAGCACGTAAGCTCCAATTGGGTCACACATATTTTTATTCTTATCCAAGGAAGTTGAGGGTTTTGGATCCGAACCGGGGTTGCTTACCACTTCCGGTTCATTACTTACCTGTGGAGTGGGTGGAGTCGCCTTTGGAACCGATGGTTCCAAACCCTTACCACTATGGAGAGTTATTGCTTGTGCGGTCTCCCAATCTTTTGGTCTCGGGTTTTGTTCGGTGTTAGTCGGGGGAGACCCATGTTGTCTCCCTTGTTGTTGGCGACTTAATTGGGCCACTTGTTGTCCCAAGTCCCTACAAAATGCTTCGTTGTTAGCAAGACGGGAAGATATTTCTTTAAGAAGATAAATTACCATTGCGTCTTGCACATTGCTAGGAGGTTGTGATTTTTTCCCTTCTTGGTCATGAGGGAATCGGCCCAACCCTTGTTCCACAAATTTACCATGGGGTTCGGATGGGGGCTTCAATACATTCCACTCGTTATCATAAGATGGAATGTGTTGAAGCCTCCTTCCGTAATTATTATTGTTATGGTGGTGATAAGCATGCGTGTTAGGATAGGAGTTATAATGAGAATTATACCTTTGTTGTCCCCCTACATAACTTACGCTTTCGGTGTCACCGGCAAAAGGGCTTCCGACTTGACAATCCTTACCTTGGTGGCCACCACCACAGTGAGAGCACCCTAAGACTTGTGCTGAATTTTGGAGGCTCATTTGCACCATTAAGGCGTCCAGTTTCTTGTTCATTTCGATCATGAAGGTTGTGGGAGGCTTGTCTTCTACGGTAAAGGTTTGATGTTGCGAGGGTCCGGTAAGCCGATCTTCTTGCCATTGGACGCTTTTCCTAGCTAATTCGTGAATGAGCTCATACGCCTCGCTTGCCGATTTGCGAAACAAATCTCCACCTGCGGCGGAATCAACGGTTGCACGATTAGTAGGTGTTAGACCATGATAAAAAGTACTTACTAAATCATGCTTAGGGATATCGTGATGGGGACAGCTTCGGAGCAGCTTTCGGAACCTAGCCCAAGCTGAGTGGAGGGCCTCGTATCTAAGTTGCCGAAAGGAAGTGATATCTTTCCTCAATTTAACCGTTTTAGAGGGCGGGAAGTAGTAAGATATGAACTCCTTCTCGAGTTCCTTCCACGATGTGATCGATCCCGCCTCTAACGAGTGCAACCATTCCAACGCCTGTCCTGTCAAAGAAAAAGGAAATAGTTTTAGTTGGACGGCCTCAACTGGAACATTATTTTGCCGTGACGTTTCGGCACACAAAAGAAATTTATCAAGGTGTTCGTTAGGGTTTTCATGGGGTTCCCCTCCGAATTGACCGAATTGTTGAATTAATTGGATCATGCTAGTCTTTATTTCAAATGTGTCGGCCGGAATGGTGGGGGCAACGATTCCATGACAGATTTGAGGACGATGTGGAGCAAGAATTTCCAACATCGAACGCGTGTCGTTGCCTTCACCATTACGGTCATTATTCACGGGTTGTTCCGGCACCCTTTGGTTGATCCCGGGCTGGTTAGCTTCATCGTTGAGATTTGCCATTCTCTCTTTTCGAATCCTACAACGAGTACGTTCAATTTCGAGATCAATAGGAATAAGAGAATCACTTTTCGATCGGGTGTGCATAAAAAAAAGTATAAAAGGTTATCAACAAGAAAGAATAATGTTAGCCAAAATATATATAAACAATTTATATAAAAAGAATGCTTAAACTAACAATGAAACGTTTTTGTCTAATATTATAGGAGATTATAAATCCCCGGCAACGGCGCCAAAAACTTGATAGCGTGCGTGCCTAGGTAGAGTTTTCTAATTACGATTAAATGTGTATTGTGGTGAATGTGCTATGAATATGGATGTGATCTTTTAAATGTTCTTAACTCTACTAGATGCTATGGCTACTTAGGGGCAAGTGTACCCCGTCGTATCAAGTAATAATCCAGTTAAGACTGGGTATCAAATCCACGGGATTTATAATTACAAGTATTAGACGACTCGGTTTCGTATGTTATTTAAGAGGCGATTACTTTGGGGTGAAGCAAGATACAACTACACACTATCCTAACTATCGGCGACTCAGATTTGTGTAACTAAAACCCTATGAAGTGGGATGAATATTGATAAGTTATAACCGCGATAAATAATGACTCTAAATGTATACGGATAATAATTTACTCTTACAAAGACGACTAATTATAGTAGGACCGACCCGTGAAGCACTTAGACTACGTAATTCCTAGTCAAGGCGTGTCTAATACGGGGGAATTAGAAACTAGGGCCCGTAAGTTCCGTGGCTTGTCAGTTCCTACGGTTTCCGGTTTGTCACTTCCTTCCGGTAGGGAAACACCTATATAACTCCCTAAAGATAACCTGAATGGCGTCAGAAATCGCGTTCTCCTACACAATAGTCAATTATCAATATCAAAACAAGTAGCAAATATTAACACGTAAAGGGAAATAGAGATTATAAATCATGAAATTATAAATACGAAATGTATATAAATGGGATACAACGAAGCCTAGTACATAGGAAGAGTACAAGCTAATTAGCACGTAAAAGGGGAGAATCCGCCCTTGAAACTAGCTAATCGGACTCAAAGTCGTCTCCTAGGTCGTGGAGGTGGAACTCTCGAGCTTGGTGATGAATGGTGGAGCGGAACTTCGATGGAATGCCGGAACAACCGAACAAGCTCTCGAGGTGGAGAGTTTAGCTACAAAAACTGAATCTATACTACAACAAGTAACAAAACAAGTATAGTTTGCTCTCTAGTGTGTAAATTATTTCTTAGTGTCAAATGAAGTTCAAGAGCTTCTTATTTATAGACATCAAGCAAGGGCAAGTTTGTAATTTCACAAAGCACAAGTATGGAGCAGCATTATTTGGTGCAGAAATCCTATGATACGCCCCGCGTAAATTGGTCTACGCCCCGCGTAAATGCCTATTTCGTCAGAAATCTCCTGCATGTGGACCAATTCGTTGACTTGTTGTCTCAAGCACGCCCTGCGTAAAGGATTGTACGCCCCGCGTGTTTGAGTCTCTGAAGTTTTATTGCTTGAATTAGTGCTTTTACGCCGTGCGTAGCTGAAGTACGCCCCGCGTAAAAGAGTCTCTGATCTTTTTACGTTGAAGAACTGCCTTTTACGCCCCGCGTATATGGTGATACGCCCCGCGTATGGAGAGTTGACTCTGAGAGACAATGCAGTCTGACTTTCAGGATTAGGCCAATTATTGCCGACATGTGTCATACGCCCCACGTAGAGTGGCATACGCCCCGCGTATGCTGAGTCAGTTCCATATGGCTTCTGCGGATAAGGCAATCATTACCGACACCATGTTTCACGCCCCGCGTAGAGGATTATACGCCTCGCGTATGGAGTGGGTTTTTGCTCCTTTCTCGTACCTGAAATACAAAACTTGAGAGCCGAGTTAGCTTGACGTTTTTATTTCCTAAACTAATAAAAAACGAGGAAAATAAACTGAAAGTACGAGATTTATTTTTATTTCTTTATTTTATCAAAAACATTTTATTTTTATAATTAAACTTATTTATTTTATCCAAAATCAACCCGTAAATTACGCTAAAAGATAGGGGTAAAATACCCCTATCAAATCTTTATTTCCCTTTACGTGTTAGTGTTTGCTACTTGTTTTGATATTTGTATTTGATTATTGTGTAGGAGAACGCGATTTCCGACGCCATTCGGCCTATCCTTAGGGAGTTATATAGGTGTTGCCTTACCGGAAGTGACAAACCAAAAACCGTAGGAATTGACAAGCCACGGAACTTACGGGCCCTAGTTTCTAATTCCCCCGCATTAGACACGCCTTGACTAGGAATCACGTAGTCTAAGTGCTTCACGGGTCGGTCCTACTACACTTAGTCGTCTTTACAAGAGTAAATTATTATTCGTATACATTTAGAGTCGTTATTTATCGTGGTTATAACTTATCGTTATTCATCCTACTTCATAGGGTTTTAGCTACATAAATCTGTGTCGCCAATAGTTAGGGATAGTGTGTAGTTGTGTCTTACTTTACCCCAAAGTAATCACCGCTTAAATAACATACGAAACCGATTCGTCTAATACTTGTAATTATAAATCTCGTGGATTCGATACCCGGTCTTAACCAGATTATTACTTGATACGACGGGGTACACTTGCCCCTAAGTAGTCGTAGTGTCTAGTGGAGTTAGAACATTTAAAAGATCACATCCATATTCATAGCACATTCACCACAATACACATTTAGTCGTTATTGGAAAAACACCACACTACTAGCCGCGCGCATCAAGTTTTTGGCGCCGTTGCCGGGGATTTATAACATCTTGTAATATTAGACAAAAACGTTTTATTGTTAGTTTAAGCATTTGTAAATATTACTTTCTTTTTTGTGTGAATAATTTATTTTGTTTCGTGTTGTTACTAATGATTTGTTTCATGGTATGATGCCTCATAGTAGTCGTCTGTGGGACGACCTCATGGATGACGAATGTTCGCACCAACCATCAACCTCACAATTCGATGTGGTAATCTCTATGCTTAAAGACATTCATGAAAGATTATCTAACACTGAGGCATATTGTAGGGATTTGGGAAATCTACTTGCCAGATTGAAGTCTCCTCTTGATTCAGCCGCGGACGAATCAATTCGAGATACCAATCCGGTTGGTCAAAATGGAAAGCTCGAGTTAATTGAGTTTTCTCAAGAAGATTCTCCAAATAATAAAGGTTGTCTCAATTGCGAGGAAACGGACATCGATGAGCCGGTTGTGTGCGGACCCATGGAAATAAATCCAAAGTTAGAAGAGTTGGAGGTTCGTTCTACCTCAGAATATTTCGCTCTTTTTGAACTACCAAAGGAGTAAAAAAGGGAGCAAACTAAACTCTTCAATAATTTCTGTAAATATAGTTTTTGGTTTTTGTTAAATTTTTTTGAAGCTAACAATCCGTTTTGTAGGTACGGATTGTTTATTCAAGAATTTGCATTTCTAATGCGAATGGAAGCATACACCTAGGAGGAAATTCTAAGTCGAGCTCACCGACTATAAAGTAGCGCTTCTTGGGAGGCAACCCAAGCTCGAATAAAGTTTAATTTTATGTCTTTAATTTACCTTTTAAGTTTTTACATTTAAGTTATTATTGTGTGATTAATTATTTTTTCTTACATTTTATTAGGTGTTCGTGTAATTTTGTGTCAATTCGGTGGGGCGATTTGGAAGAGAATTGTAAGTATTGACGTTGGCAAAAATAAAACAAAAATGGGAAAAATGAAAAAATTATTTTATTTTATTTTTATTTTTTATATATAATATATTTATGTTGATTTTATAAAATTAAAAAAAAAGTGCTGCTGGCCGCTGCGGGGCGCGCATGCGCTGCCACAGCTCCAGGAGCTGCGGCACGCGGGGCGCGCAGGCGCTGCCACAGCTCCAGGAGCTGCGGCACGCGGGGTGCGCGCGGCAGCACACTCCGCGTGCAGCGCTGCCTAGCGCTGGGCACCACCGTTGTGCGACGCCCGCCGGCCGCAACGAGTTGAAATTTTATTTTTATTTTCTTTCTTTCTTCTCTAATTTTATTTTAATAAAAAAAATTATATATATATATAATAAAAAAAATCAAACATTAAATAAATTAATAAATTAATAAAAATATTTACATTAATAATCTTACACCCAATTTAAATTTTCAATTTTATATTTTAAATAAATGTCAACCAAGTTCGAGAATTGATACCTCGAATACTTCACAAGTCATTTCTTTCGGGGGCGGAGCATGTCATATCCACCACTATCGGAAGATGTTTGAGGGAGTTTTCTCTACCTTACTCTTTTTCTTTATACCTTGTGCTTCAAATTTCTTTCGCAATGTCGGAACTTATTGTGTTTTTAAGTGTGAGGAGGGATATGGTAGATCACCCTCTATCTTTCAATTTAAATGCTATCTTTCTTTTTGTTTTTGTTTTCTTTTCTTTTGCGACGTCCTTGGAATAGACGTCATTTTAAATAACGCGGAGGGCCGTGCAACCCCACACTTTCAGTTTGTTTTGCACTAACAAAAACAAAAAAAATAATAATAAAAAATAATAATAAATAACCAACAAAATAATTAAACGACTTTATTGACTCTTTTAAATTTATCCCGACACGCTATCCCTCCTTCGGAAATTAATTAAAGTTCCGTTATTTGTCATCAAAAATAAAAGACGTCGACACAAGGGGATGAGCTAATTAAGGAATTTTAGTCTTGGTTTTGAAATTAGAGAATTTGTGCAAAGCTTAGGTTAGTACTAAACTAAGGCATTGAGTCTTAACCCTAATGTTATCTCCATAATGAATTTTGAAAAGGCAATAAAAACGGGATAGTTGAGAATTTAGCGAAGACTTGATAGTACACAATTTAAACCCGAATCTTTGTGAGGTATTTTTGAGCCTAAAGGAGTTCGTACGAGAACTCCAATTCTTTCACAATTTTTCGAGAGCTTTGACTTCACTCGACTCATAAAATTTGCATCCAATACCAGGTTAAGTACACTTATTTTTGGTAAAAAGGCAATAGATGATAAACCGAACCCACTTAGTCTAATTTTTCTTAATTTATTTTTCTCGTTTTCATCAAACATTAGGAAACCCCTTCGAGCCTATTAACCAACTTTTTTTGTTAATACCCTTTTTAACATTTAACCCTTTTTCCTCTTGTTCGAATACCGACAAAATCAATTTGCACCCAAATCACTCGGAAAAAGTCACGGCCTTAACAAATGAGCACCATAAGCCTTCAAAATATTGTTTTGTGCCTCTATCAAAACAAAGGATACGATAAAAATAAAAAGGCATTCTCAAGCTCCACCCAAGCAATTTTGAAGTATATTTTGTAAAAATCGCCAAGGCCGAAATAAACAAAACACGGTGCAATCACAAAACGGTATTTTTGAACTCGAGTTTCTTTAAACTAACCACTAAAGAAGTCACCCACATTACAACCCCCCCTCCGGGTTCATTTTTAATGTTGCCTAACCATATTTTAGGAGGAAAAACCCAGATGAAAATGCAAATTCAACATGATCTCGAGTAAGTGCAAAGAAGAGTGCTAAAACACCGACCCACCTAAAAATCGAGCGTAAGAGCGAAATCCCTTGGTGAGGTACTATCGGGTTCTCAAAAGATAATCAACCCCCGTTAATATTGCCTATTAATCTTGATCATGGAGGTTTCAAACAAAGTTTTGCACTCAATTGTTTGCGTAGGTACTTACCGAAACCTTTGCATAAAACCATAACTTTGAAATCACGCACTTGGCAAAACCAACCTTCGGTTTGTTTCTTAATTTTCTCAATCCCTTGTCTTTCGATTTCTTTTACTTGAGGACAAGTAAAACTTTAAAGTCCGAGGAGGTTTGATAGGGGTATTTTACCCCTATCTTTTAGCGTGATTTACGGGTTGATTTTGGATAAAATAAACAAGTTTAATTACAAAAATAAAGTGTTTTGATAAAATAAAGAAATAAAAATAAAATTCGTACTTTCAGTTAATTTTCCATGTTTTTGATTAGTTTAGGAAATAAAAAAGTCAAGCTAACTCGGCTCGCAAGATTTGTATTTCAGGTACGAGCAAGGAGCAAAAATCTACTCAAATACGCGGGGCGTATCATCCTTTACGCGGGGCGTGAAACATGGTGTCAGCAATAATTGCCTTATCCACAGACGCCATGTGGAATTGACTCAGCATACGCGGGGCGTATGCCACCCTACGCGGGGCATATGACACATGTCGGAAATAATTGGCCTAATCCTGAAAGTCAGACTGCACTGTCTCCTTGAGTCAACTCTTCATACGCGAGGCATATCACCATACACGCGAGGCGTACCAGGCAATTCCTCAATGATAAAAGCTCAGAGACTCTTTTATGCGGGGCGTACTTTAGCTACGCACGGCGTAAAAGCTCCAATTCAAGCAATAAAACTTCAGAGACTCAAACACGCGGGGCGTACTTTAGCTACGCAGGGCGTGCTTGAGACAACAAGACATGGAATTGGTCCACATGCAGGAGATTTCTAACGGAATGGGCACTTACGTGGGGCGTAGACCACCTCACGCGGGGCGTATCATGGGATTTCTGCACCAAATAATGTTGCTCCATACTTGTGCTTTGTGAAGTTACAACATTGCCCTTGCTTGATGTTTATAAATAGGAAGCTCTTGAACTTCATTTGATACCAATACCCAATTACACACTAGAGAGCAAACTATACTTGTTTTGATTATTGTTGTAGTATAGATTCAGTTTTTGTAGCTAAACTCTCCACCTCGAGAGCTTGTTCGGTTGCTCCGGCATTCCATCGAAGTTCCGCTCCACCATTCATCACCAAGCTCGAGAGTTCCACCTCCACGACCTAGGAGACGGCTTTGAGTCCAGTTAGCTAGTTTCAAGGGCGGATTCTCCCCTTTTTACGTGCTAATTAGCTTGTACTCTTCCTATGTACTAGGCTTGGTTGTATTCCGTTTATATACATTCCATATTTATAATTTCATGATTTATAATCTCTATTTCCCTTTACGTGTTAGTGTTTGCTACTTGTTTTGATATTTGTAATTGATTATTATGTAGGAGAACATGATTTCCGACGCCATTCGGGCTATCCTTAGGGAGTTATATAGGTGTTGCCTTACCGGAAGTGACAAACCGGAAACCGTAGGAATTGACAAGCCACGGAACTTACGGGCCCTAGTTTCTAATTCCTCCGTATTAGACACGCCTTGACTAGGAATCACGTAGTCTAAGTGCTTCACGGGTCGGTCCTACTACACTTAGTCGTCTTTACAAGAGTAAATTATTATCCGTATACATTTAGAGTCGTTATTTATCGTGGTTATAACTTATCGTTATTCATCCTACTTCATAGGGTTTTAGCTACATAAATCTGTGTCGCCAATAGTTAGGGATAGTGTGTAGTTGTGTCTTACTTTACCCCAAAGTAATCACCGCTTAAATAATATACGAAACCGAGTCGTCTAATACTTGTAATTATAAATCCCGTGGATTCGATACCCGGTCTTAACCGGATTATTACTTAATACGACGGGGTACACCTGCCCCTAAGTAGTCGTAGTGTCTAGTGGAGTTAGAACATTTAAAAGATCACATCCATATTCATAGCACATTCACCGCAATACACATTTAGTCGTTATTGGAAAAACACCACACTACTAGCCGCGCGCATTAGTAACATGTATAAATACTAGTACATGTATAAATACCCTTCTTTGCTTTTTTGCCCCTTAATCACACCAATCTAATTATTTCCCAATTTTACAATTAAAGTTGTGAAATTAGAGTTTGTTCTCACTATATATGTAATCAGATTTTGAAGTAGATACCAGACCGATCAGATCAATAACAAGTAGTTATGCTGTGAGCTGTTTGGTGTATTGGGAAAGAAAGCTTTTTGCGGATTATGTTGATAGGATTGTCAAGGTATACTATTATGGAGAGTAATTAAGACCTGACCAGGTATTTAATGCACTAATTATGTGGCTTTATTGTTTGTTAGTCCAGATAATTTTATTTTTCAATCCCTGTTTGATCTAGAACCATATTTTTCGATCTCTGTTTGATCAGTCATTGAACTTGATGCAGCAAGATGCATAACATATATTGATGTTTCCAAGTACAGGCTGCAGATATGTTCATCATAATATTTGTGCTTGCTGATTGCTTCAGTTTCATCCTGATATGTGATTTCAGTTTGTGTCAATGTTCTTTCACATTTGGTTATGTTAATAGAGGGTTTGATTATATGAAATGTTTCTTTACAAGAAATGAAAAATGGTGTAAGAGAAGCAACCCTTTTGCTTATTTATATTTATATGCACAATGATCAGAATAATTTTTTAAACTTAAAATAACATAAGATCCATTTTATCCTAAATTGTGTTTGTCATGTTTTTGTCCATATGAGTTTATTTCTTGTTGGTAGATATTATGTTCCCCAAATAAATTCTACCTTTGTTCTTGTTCCCCAAATGAATTTGGGTCTGGTTTCTATTAATGGATTTGCTATGAATTTGGGTGTGATTTTGAAATTTTTGCTATTTTTGGATGGTGTATTGTAGTTGGGGACATCAACGAATCAGGGGTTGAATCAAAGAGCTCCTTTGTTTAAAGGGATAAGGTGCCAAAATAGGCCTATGGTTTTTAAGGAAGTATCAATTTAGGCTCAACATACAAAATAGCACCAATATAGGCTTAACGTTTAAAAAATGTACCAATTTAGGTCTTAATGTTATTAGATTCTCTATCGTGTTATTAGCATTCAGCTGCTGGTATTTAATTCTCTAATCTCAATGTTTCGGTTAGTTTCGTGTTGTTTGATGGTGTGAAAATTGAACTGTGAGAGCTTGATTCAGTTGTTTTGGGTTTGTATGATTGATCTATGTGTCTGTTCGGTTCTTCTTTTTGTAGCTCCTTTTTACTTTTTGAGTCAAAACCGCAGAATAAAAGTGTTTGGTTAGTATTAAGAAACATCTTCTTGTAGCTATTTTAGAAGAAATTCAACTAACTTGTACCCGCAAATTGGTCAACCAAACAGGCCTTATGTAAATGAAATTCTAGCAATAGGTTGACCGATCAAGCTTTATTGTCAAATTGTTCAGTACATGAACCTGTTGGTTTCCTTTATATATCTTTGGCATCATAAAACAAGAATATGTTCTATGGGAATGTTCTGAAATTCAAGAGTTAATGAAGCAAATGTAGCTTTCAAGAGTTAATGCATCAAACAACCACTGCAATTCAAGTTGATTTCATTTTTCTAGGAATGTTCTGTTTCTTTAAAGTACAGAATTTTTGAACCTGACCTGTTAGTTTATTTCTTATATGTTGAGTCATGTTTATTTGTGAAATGTAGTTGACTAAACAATTATGTATTTGTGAAATCTTAATTGGGGTTGTGGTATAGGACAAAGCTAGATATTAGAGAATTCCAAAACGTTGAGGTAATTATAACTATCCTTTACCTTCTAGAATTTAGAATCATGCCTCAAGGTTCTCGAATCTCAAGCATTATTCCAATTCCTACTTTTGCTCATTTGCTTAAATTATCTTGCACTACTACTATTTCCTTTAGTTTCCATTTTATCCCTATAGTACCTTTTGCAACTTCTAAATACTGTAATATTTTCCATACACCATACAGTTGATCATAGTATGAGGTAGTGCTTGTTCTCTTTTGTTTGCAAATGATCCGATTCAAGTCTATTATGATGATAGTTTTGCATTATACAATTAATACCATACATGATACGTCATTAGGTTAATATTTGGTCGATCAATGAATCTGAAAGGTACGTTTGTAGTCTAAGAAAAAGTTAGATCGAGCTAATATTGCCTTGTCAGTTAGTGTAGTTTCAGAATTCTATGCTTTACTCAGCTGAGTTTACCTTGCAATTACTGCATGCTTTTCCCAATTTGTACCAAAATAGGTTTATGGTTTTTGGGGAAGTATCAATTTAGGCTCCACGTACAAAATAACACCGATATAGGCTTCACGTTTAAAAAAGAGTATCAATTTAGGCATTGAGAACGGATTGGACTATTTTCAATAAACTGTGGATTATGTGCTATCAGAATTTCATGCATCTCTAGTGAGCCGTTTCTTTTACCCTCAGTTTATGTCAATATAAATTACATATAATGGCTCTAATTACGCTATTAAAGTGTGTGGCACAATAGAGGCACTTGGCATTAAGTTCATCACTCAATTAACTTGTGTATTTTATGTTACAAGGAGCAAAGGGATAGAAGGAAACATGCAAAGAATGGGCATAACAAGTCAGGAGATTCAAGGTTTAGGTGTTTAGGCTTCTTATATAGTTAAATGTTAGTTTTGTAATGAGAAACCTTTGGTTAGGATTGTGATCTTCACATATGTACAAGTTTATTGTTATATATAAAGGTTATTTGCACATTATTTGCAATCTACTTTGGTTATATATACAGGTTCATGGAAGAGGTAAAAACCAAAAAACAAAAACAATGACAAAATTCTTATAAGAAAATGTCATCTTACTTTCTATCTAACTGCCATACTAATTACGTTCCAACGACAAAATTTAATACAAATTATATCATGTGAATTACGTTATGATGACAGTCGAGAAAACAAAAACTATCATAACATTAACATAACACCTCCATTTTAACTTAATATTTTGACAGATTATTTAAAAAATGGTGTCATGAGAACATATATTCGGTGACAATTGTTATTAGATAAACCGTCATATAATTAGTGGTCAGAAGACAGGTCACTATTTGGTCGCTGTCATGTGAGGCTATTACGGATGACAGAACGTGACCGTCGTCTGATGCCTTAACAGATGACAGCGAGCCTTGTGACAGATTTATATCGTGCGGGACGACGGTTTTTAACCGTCGTCTGAAGAGGGTTTTGGCGTAGTGTTTGGCGGTAATATGGGTATGAAAATTGACATTCGAAAGGCTTTTGACATGCTTGATTGGAACTTCTTACTTGAGGTTTTTCAGGCTTTTGGCTTCTCCCTTCAGTTCCGTGATTGTATCCTTCATATTCTTTCTTCTGCTTGGATTTCTAGTATGACCTCAGTGGGTCCCCAATGTTATTTCTCCTATTCTAGGGGAGTTCATCAGGGGGACCCTTTGTCCCCTATTTTATTTGGGATTTATGAGGATTACCTTAGTAGGAAGCTTTCATCTTTGGTGTCAGCGGGAAGTTATAATCCTATGACTTATTCCCGTTCTTCTTAGTTCCCTACTCACCTGCTCTATGCTGATGATGTCATTGTATTATGTAGAGCTTCTTATTCTAATGTCTGGATCCTGCATGCGACTTTTATACATTATAGTTGTCTCTCTAGTCAGCATGTTAATTGGTAGAAGTCAGAATCCTTATTTGGTTGTGCTATTACGGCTAGGCGGAGGGCTCGTCTGATTGGGATTAGTGGAATAAGGATTGGATCGCTGTCGTTCCATTATCTTGGTGTCCCTCTCTTCCGTGGTGCTCCTACATTCTCTCACTTATCGGCAATTACAGATAAGATCTCTTATAAGTTTTCCCGTTGGAAGGGGAAGTCGCTTTCCATGGCATGTCGGCTTACTCTTGTCAACGCTGTAATCACTAGCTCCCTGACTCATTATTTTACTGTTTATAAATGGCCTTCGAGTCTTCTTAAACGTCTAACCAAGCACATTCAAAATTTTATTTGGAGTGGGGATATATTTGAGCGGAAATTGGTAACAGTTCCATGGCACATTTGCATTAAGTCGGTCAGTGATGGAGGGATTATGTGTTAAACAGCTCATGAGATTTAACTTTGCTCTCTTAGGTAAACTGGCTTGGGGTCTGCTCTCATGTGATGATGTTTGGTTATCTTTGTTAGGTTTGCGGGGTTCCTTGTGGCTTTCGGGTTACCTCGTGTTCGTGTGCTTAATTCTTCCATTTGGGGATTGGTTCGTGCGGTCTATGATATTCTTAGGCAGCATTGTATGTGGCGGATCGAGGAGGAACCTCGGCTCCAATTTTGGATATCTGAGTGGATTACTCCAACGGTTACTGATAGGGTTGGGCTTTCTCCTTCTACTCAACACTGTCTTATTGCTCATTTGGATAATTTTCTTATCTAGCAAGTGCACTAGATACAAGTAATAAAATGATAAGTAGAGTATCGTCTCCACAGGGATTGATGACCAAATTTTACTAGAAAAACCTTGCAGAACAGGGTGTTCGTGGTGTATGATTTTCTTTAGTTGAGAAATGATTTGATAATTTGAAATAGAACTACTTATGATAAAGATTCAGTTTTAAGAAAATGTGTTTGTTATGATAAAAAGGGAGAACATGTTAAGCCGTAGCGGTACAGGTTACGTTCAGCCTCTAAACATCCTATTTATTCATGAATGACGTAAAGTGAAGTCAAAGTCTCTGCTTTAAAGCTCACTTAAGTCAACTTCCGTGTGTTCTTTAGATTCTAAGATGTACTACAACCCTAAGCGTCCTTAAAGTTGGTTCTTTCTTGCATTACGAACAAAACAACATTTCAGTTTAGAAAAACCTTGATACAATCCCCTAACATTCCTGATTCGGGCATTGGACGTTTGATAAAAAGTTCCATGAAGATGAAAGCAGTTCCCTATCATTCATCTAACACTAAGATACATGCATATAGCAATGGAATAAAAGCTTTATCAAACGCAACAACATATATCATAATTCATTCATAAAAAGGAAAATAGAAGACTTACATAACCAGCCCTTGCTGGCCGAATCAGTTCAAAACGACTACTCACTCATGCTAAGGAGTGAACATCCTGATTTGTATATACAGAACTCCATGGAAGGAGTCATAATGTTTCTTAGAGAGCTTCTCTCTCTAAAAATGCTTCCAAAATTCTCTATCTTCTTCCCCAAAAGTGTATATCTTACTTTCCCTCCACTACCGATATAAATAGGAGGGAAAAAGATCACAAGTACAAAAAAGAAACTAAAATATTACAAAAACAGAAAGATTATTCAAAAGATTGGGGATTGCTAAAAGTGGTTAAAATGTGTTGACCCTTGAACACTCAAGGGTCGATTTGTCTTGTCATCATGTTGCATTCTGCCGCCCATTTCTGCCCGCTCCTGCCCGCTTGTAAAGTCGTTGTCCGTCATCAGGTACACAATGTTATCCGCTGGATCAAAGGGTGCACTTCTCCTCTTGGTTGTTGCAAAACAGGCTGCATAACAGCCTTTTTGACTTTATCTTTTCAAATCTGCATAAAACACTCAGTAGTCCTTCTTTTAAGCAATCTTACGCCTATAACACCCCTAATTTATCACAAATAGTATGTTTTATTGTAGTCATTTTCATGCCTAACAAATACCCCCAAATTAAATCTTTGCTTGTCCTCAAGTAAACAGAAATAGAAAACATAACAATTTACTGGAAGAATTTAGGAATGAAAGGATAATGAAGAAAGATTTGACGAATATACAGATAGAACAAGGAAAAGAGATTACAACAGACTATAGATGGAACAGAAAATGACACTCAGAAGAATATATATACACATATATATATATATATATACACACACACACAAGCTATGATAAAAAATGTGGTTATGCTCGATTTAAAAACGTGCATCCCTAACTCAAGAAATTCCTCAAAGCTTTCAGATATTACCTCAACGTTCATTTGAACAACCTGTTCACCCTAAATGCCTTACCAAGGAAGGGATGTTTCACTCACTCTCGAATGGCCCTTTTTAGCCATAAGGAAGGGAATGCCACTTCTCTCCTCAGCTCAGTGAATATATCCGTAGGGGGTGAATTTGCTCATTGGTCCCATTTCTACGGATCAAAATTTTTCAAACAAAGTCCAAAGGTCTTTATGAAGGTGTGAAAGTGAATGGCTTTTTAGGTGTCATAATTATGTCCTCATGCGATTTACATAAATACCTTTGGTCTTAACCTACAACTCTACATTTGTTGTTCAACAAATGATTAAAATAGTTTTTCTCATCAAAACATACCATTAAACAACCAATCTCACTATTTTAGGCACACAATGTGATTGTGTGCAATGTATCAGGAGGTACCATTATTGATTCATCATGTTGCTTCCCTCCTGATCATCATCTCTCATTTAAATATTTTATCTTAATAAGCGCACAAGTTCCCTCAGAAATACCTATAACTTTAATCAACACAGCTTACATGAGACAAATTCTTGGTGCTTTGGGATCAAAGTAACGGAAATGGGGTTGTTTATTGGCGAAGTTAACGAAAGAAATAGCCAAGCTCAAGTGGTTCATCCTACAATGTGGGTGCAATGCACGTGTTATGTCTTTGATGGATTTAGTTGGGTGCCTAAGTGCCTTTATCATTCAATGTTTTTCCAAAATCTTACCATTTCGACAGGGCTACCAAAGCAAATTCTCCCTAAAGATCATAAGCACTAGCCCGCTCTCAAAGAATCAAAGCATTTATATGCTAATGTAGGCTTAAGTACTCAAAGTTTGGGGCTTTTATGCATCAGGGCTAAAGGTCCTTCAAGTGAACTTTGATTTAAAGCAAAAAAAAAATTGGAACTTCAATGCTAAAGAACAAAAATTACCACAAGGCTATCACCACACATTTCAAACATGCATGCACAGATTTTTATTGCTTAAGAATATCTGCAATGTCACAATAACAAACAAACGAGTTGTTCACAGGGTGAAACAACTGGCGCAACACAAAACTATCTACTGAGGACAGACAACAATATTAATTTTTCATGCCAAGTGGTCACAGGGGTAATGTCATTCAGAACATACCACATTGATACTTTATCATGTTATGCATATAGATATTGTAATTTTCAATGTAATTCCCCACCCCCAAATTAAAATATAACATTATCCCTAATGTTAGCATCAGCAGGCACAGGAAATTTCATAACATGATCAAATAGGAGTTAAACAGCTAAAAAGAAGGGTTATAAGTGTTACCAGATGCTTTGGACAGTGACAAATGGAATGTTTAGACAAGTGGGGAAAGAGAGGAATCAACCTCTCGATCCTTTTCAGGAACATTGCCATCCCCCTTTCGAGGAGGTTGCGGCATTGGTTGTTGTCTCAGGTTTTGCTCTTACAGGACTTTTAATCGAGGCACTAGAGGGACTCTCCCGCCCTTGATCTTTCTCCACACATATGTGCTTCAGAACATCAACCTCGCCCTGTAGCTGAGCATTTTTATATTCCAGAGCCTGTATCTGGTCTTTGTTGGCTTTGGTTTGGGCGAACATGGCGTTCAACTGGGAGAGGATATCTTCATTGGAGAGCTTGGAGCACTTTCAGTAGAAGCCAAGATCTCTAGCCTGTTCCACCTTCTCAGATTCCGATGAAACTGACACTGCCGGCTCATTTTTCCTTTTCTTGCTCTCAACCCTATTCGACTCGACGAAATCCGACATCCACACCCACTTTCCGCTAAACATCTTCCCGAACAGCATGCTTTGTAGGCTTCTCAAATCAATTTGATTTGGGTGGTTTACCACTGTCAGCCTGTTTCGGTCTTCTGGTTTGAAGACCCATATTGCCTCTGCAATGCGCGTCACGATGCTGCCACAACATATGAGGGAGGAGTTCTTCTACCCAAAAGCACTAACATATTCCCCAAACCAGAACCCTAAATTCATCCTGCGCCCAGTCATCAGGCTCCACAGAGTAATAAGATCCGCGTTGGGGATGGTTGTTTGGTTTTCTCGCGCAAAGATGGTTCCGGACACCAGTTTGTGCAGATAACGGAGGGCGTAGTCCTCGATGTTAGACGCCTTAGAGGCACTTCCATCATAACTTGGCTGGCCTGAGATAGAATGCCAGAAAATCATTGGGTCGAAGTCATCTGGGGTTTCGGTGAAAGCACCCTTGTAACCTTCCGATTCCAAGTCATCATCATCAGTGGCACTGAGGAGGTGGTTAAAGGTGTTCAAAGATGGCCGCTGGGTGTGGGTCATGAGCCGGGAACTAAATTTCCCTTCTTCTTCAGGGTCAGTAATCTCAGGGTCATGTTTGAATGTAGCCAGAAACTCCAGTGTGAGTTCCCTGTATGTGGGCTCCTTCATCTCAAAGAAACAGCCAAAGCGGCCTGCTTCCATGCGCTCCTTAACACGACCCGAAAGTTTAAGTTTCTTCAATGTATCCCAGCAGATCGTCCTTACTGGCCCGAACTCAAGTTGGGCCAAATCATCGTAGTACTATTGAACGCTTGTGTCTTTGAACTGTGATCATTTCTTCACTAATTTTTCATCTGGTACGAACGCCACTACACTCGTGTCAACCATTTTGCCTTTCGATTTGTCCTTCTTCACCCCTTCTATTTTTACTTGCTTTCTAGAGCCGTGAGTCCTCATCCTGTGAATGAGACTAAATAGCTGCACCAAAAATGGTTATCAAGAGAATATGGGGAACGGTGTGAGAGAGAGAAATGAGAAAAGGTTTACTAGGGTCCGCATTCCACCCTTTGTCCTTTAAGTAGAAAAAGTTTGAAATGGCCTGTTGCCAGAACCGTTATAATTACGATGCTTCTCTTACCACCACCTGTAAGGGGTTGGTGTGGCAACAGTCGTGGAAGCTTGAAGAGACGTCTTAGAGAGGGGTGCAAACGGTTACTTTTTTGAAATTAACTACACTTTACCTACTTCGAATTTACCGAGAGAGGTGTGCAGGTTAAGTACAAAAAGTAGCCCTAAAAGGTGTGATGTGACGGGCCTCTTATCCTCAAAATTTTGTAATTTAAAACTTTTGGCCAAAATATTTCCCTCCCGTTTGCACTTCTTGCTCTACTTTTCCAATAAGTAAAAATTAAAACTTATCCCTAAAAGAAGGGTAGAAAGTTTATAATTTTGATCATGGCTCAAGGGAATAATTACCGTTTTTCGGACCCTAATTTCACCACAAAATTAAGTAACTCAAAGATTGTTAACATAAATTATAATCTACAAAAAAAATTCCAAACAAGTAACGAGGTTCTAGGGTTACCCCCGTTTGCTTGCTGCAATTGGTGTTTGCAGCGAACACCATGTTTCTGAGTCTACAGACTTGGAGGATCCTGGAAATGGACAGTGTCAATTGCCCCCTGGAATTCATTCTCGAGATACGGTTTTAACCTTTGTCCATTTACTTTGAAAGGTTCATGACCGTTCTGAACTATTTCAACCGCTCCATGGTAGAACACCTTGTTCACAATATAAGGTCCAGACCATCTTGACTTCAACTTTCCAGGAAATAATCTAAGCCTTGAGTTGTACAAGAGTACTCTCTGTCCTTCATGAAACACCTTTCCCTGGATTTTCTTGTCGTGCCAAATCTTATTCTTATCCTTATAGTTCATCGCATTTTCGTAAGAGAACAGCCTAAACTCCTCCATTTCACTCAACTGCATCTTTCTCTGTTGACCAACAGCCTGTTCCTCAAAATTTAGAAAAGTTAGTGCCCAAAATGCCTTGTGCTCCATTTCAACCGGGAGATGGCAAGATTTTCCATATAAAAGTATGAATGGTGACATTCCTATTGGTGTTTTGTAAGCATTTCTATAAGCCCATAATGCATCATCAAGCTTGTTTGCCTAGTCTTTCCTAAAATTGCCCACAGTTTTCTCAAGGATTCTTTTGATCTCACGATTTGAGATATCCACCTGCCCACTAGTTTGTGGGTGGTATGGTGTGGCAATTCTATGAGTGACTCCAAGCTTGCCCATTAGTCTTTCGAATTGAGCATTACATAAATGGGTGCCTTGATCACTAATGATAGCTCGTGGGACACCAAAGCGGGCGAACAACCTTTTTAGGAATTTTACAACCACACGGGCATCATTAGTGGGACTAGCTATTGCTTCGACCCATTTGCTTACATAATCAACCGCAACCAATATATACTTGTTACCAAAATACGAAGGGAAGGGCCCCATGAAGTCTATGCCCCATATGTCAAATATTTCACATACAACAATATTGTTTAAGGGCATAACATTCCTGGCCCAGATATTACCTGATCTTTGACACTCATTACATGTACTTACGAATATGTGGGCATCCTTGAATAGAGTTGGCCAAAAGAAACCTGACTACAGCACCTTCGCGGCTGTTCTGCTTACACTATGATGCCCACCAGCTTCTTTATCGTGGTAATGGCTCAGAACAACATGCCCTTCCTCTTGGGTGATGCACCTAAAGGCACCTCCTTTGCTGATCGATTAGTGCAAGAACAATTCTGAAATGAGTCTCAGGCTAACTAATATGATCCAAAGTGGGATTGTTCTAGAGTCTCCAATCCATGATGCTGGTAAGTTTTCATAATGGAACTCTATAATCATAAGCTGATAGCTCGGTGTATTTTGCTGGCTTCAACTCTTTTCTAGATTTATTAAATTATGCTGACAACATATGCATATGAAAATTCTCCATGTAATATATATAAATCAAAGCTATTTGACATATTATAGAGCTCCATTCAATCCAAATTAATTTTTTTTAAATGAAAAAGCATCATTTGCATCGGCCCTTTAAAAGGACCAATGCAAATGAGACAGCATTTGCATCGGCCTTTTTAAAGGACCGATGCAAATGGCCCTAAACGGCCGATGCAAATGGCCTTTTTTCCACTAGTGCCTCCTTATGATCTGATTTGCACACAACCTGAAAAGATATGGTTCTTTCCAAAAATAATATTTGATCTCTGCATAGAACTTCCTTTTCTGGTTAGTGGATAAGTTGTGAGGTTTAATTGAACTAGCAAGATAGTTAGCAATATCAGCAAACCAAGGAGTAAGGTTCAGAGAATACAACCGTTCATCATGGAAATTTTCCAAGATTTCTGGTTGTTCCTGACTGACTTCAGGGGAAATCCTCGACAAATGGTCTGCAACTACGTTCTATGTTCCTTTCTTGTCTTTGATTTCGAGATCAAACTCTTGAAGCAACAGCAACTATCGAATCAGCCTCGGCTTAGCATCTTTCTTTGCAAACAGGTAGCACAGGGCAGCATGGTCAGTGTAGACCACTACTTTTGACAAAACCAAGTATGGTCTGAATTTTTCAAAAGCGTATACCACCCAAAGAAGCTCCTTTTCGGTTGTGGTATAATTCTGCTGTGACTCGTTCAATGTTTTACTTGCATAGTAGATTGGCCGGAACTTCTTCTCTATTCGCTGGCTAAGAACAGCCCCCACACATGTGTCACTAGTGTCGCACATCATTTCGAATGGAAATTCCCAATTTGGTGCGGCTAGAATGGGTGAGTTGATCAGTTTGCCTTTCAAAATCTCAAATGCCTTTACACAGTCCCTTCCGAACGTGAAATCCACATCTTTATGTAACAGAGCTGATAGCGGTAACACGATCTTTGAGAAGTCCTTTATGAATCGCCGGTAGAATCCCACGTGCCCGAGGAAACTTCTCACATCTTTGACATGATTTGGAACAACCAGTTTCTCTATCACTTCCACCTTTGCTTTGTCAACCTCCATTCCCTTTTCCGAGATCTGATGTCCGAGTACAATTCCTCCCATGACAATCAAATGGCACTTTTCCCAATTTAGGACCAGGTTTGTCTCTCTACATCGAACCAAAACCGCCTCCAAGTTATTCAAACAATTTCCAAATGAATTTCCATACACAGAGAAGTCATCCATGAAGATCTCCATAGTTCGTTCCACCATATCGTGAAAGATTGACATCATGCACCTTTGAAATGTTGCAGGTGCATTGCATAACCCAAACGACATGCGTCTGTATGCATAAGTCCCATAGGGGCAGGTGAAGGTTGTTTTCTCTTGATCTTCGGAGTGAATGGGAATTTGACTGTACCCTGAATACCCATCAAGAAAAGAGTAGAACGCATATCCTGCCAAGCGTTCTAGCATCTGATCTATAAATGGCAAAGGAAAATGGTCTTTCCTTGTTGCCTCATTGATCTTTCGGTAGTCCACACACACTCTCCATCCGATTATGGTTCGTGTGGGAACCAATTCATTTTTTTCATTCAAAACAACCGTAGTACCCCCCTTCTTTGGCACAACGTGTACATGGCTTGTCCAGATACTGTCAGATATGGGATAAATAATGCCTGCATCTAGTAGCTTGATCACCTCTTTCCTTACAACCTCCTTCATATTTCGGATTCAGCCTGCGCTGTGGTTGGACACACGGTTTGTGGTCTTTTTCCATTAGAATTCGATGCACACACACTGCCAGGCTGATTCCCTTAATATCATCCATTTTCCAAGCAATTGCATCCTTGTTACGTCTCAGAACCTCCATGAGCTGTGTTTTCTGATCGAGAGTTAGCTTGGAAGATATAATTACAGGGCTTCCTTTTGGTGGTTCAAGGAAAGCATATTCGAGGCGTGAAGGCAAAGGTTTGAGTTCAAGTTTAGATAATGGCACAGTGGGTATTTCTGGTGGTTCCTGATGAGTGGGCACAGTTGGATCCATGGGAGGTGGTGAAGCTTCTGTTTCAATGGAACAACCTGTTCCTTCACAAAAATTTACTTCTTCTCCCAAAAATGCCTCCAACCTGTCCTGTCTATGTTCCTGTGAATCAGATAAACTATGGAAATCATCTAGGAAATAATAGGTGTCATCATTGGTGTTAGCACGTCTCATAGCTTCATTCATTTTGAAAAAGATTTCCTCCCCATTAATTCTCAGAAATAATTGCCCTTCTCCCACATCAATCAATGCTTTACCCGTTGCTAAGAACGGTCTACCTAGAATTATGGGAACATGCAAATCCTCATCTATATCCATTATTATGAAATCAACAGGTAGTATGAACTTTCCTACCTTGACTAACACATCCTCTACAACTCCCCTAGGATAACATACAGATCTATCCGCCAATTGGATTGACATCCTAGTTGGTTGTGGCTCACCTAACCCTAGCTTAACATATACAGAATATGACATCAGATTTATACTAGCTCCCAGGCCACATAATGCACTCTCAATATTTAACTTGCCAATAGAACATGGAATTGAAAAACTCCCTGGATCCTTCAGCTTTTTAGGAAGCTGCTGCTTGTTCTGGAGTATGGACGAACAGTCTCTGTTCAGCTGGATCATTGAGATGTTTTCCAATTTCTTCTTATTGGACAGGATATCCTTCAGAAACTTTGCATATATGGGCATCTGAGCAAGTGCTTCCACAAAGGGGATGTTGATATGCAACTTCCTCAAGGTGTGCAACACTTTTGAATTTTGCTCTTTAAGCTTTTTGTTTACGAGCCTCGCCGGATAAGGTACATGTGGTATATAGGGAAGAGGTGGATAGTACTTCTTCCCTGGTTCCTCCTGATTAACGTCAGATGTGAGATCTATCTCGGCTAGCCTTTCCTGGTCAAGAACAGTCTATTCCTTTTCCTTCTCAGCAATTCTGGACGTACCTGCACACTCAACACTTTTATTAGCTATCAAAGAAGGAGTGGTTTCCTTACCAGACAGTAGAGTGATAGTCATGACATCTCCCTTAGGGTTTGGTTCAATATTACTCGACATCACCCCTTTTCCTTTTGATGATGAAGCTGCCAATTGATAAACCAGTGTCTCCAAATTTTTGATGGAAGCCTGTGTTTGCTTCATAAATTGCATCATCATGGTCTTCATGTCCTGTTTTGTTGTTCTCATGAAAGAAGAAAAGACAAACAAAAGGAGAAATTCGTTTTGCTCCTCCTAAATCAGGCCAGTTCACAATTTTGCGGATTCCCGGAGATTGAACCGTCGGATCGTCACGATATTTGGACAGGAGCTTCTAGAAATATTCTTCCTTGTTTTCACTATTGGGATTTTCATTCGGAGGTCTAGAAGGCCTGTTCGGGTAGGGGGCAGATTCGTTGACAGATTCTATTCTCTTGAAGTTGTGGGCACTTCGTTTGCAACGGTAGATAGATCGTCATAAAGGTATTTCGTTCTATCCCTCTTTATATGAAATAACAATTAACAGATCTTGGAAAAGGTAAATAGATAAAATAGATAAAATTTTATAATTCCGTTGCGCCTAGGCTTGTCTATTTTCCTTCATTGGTATCAGAGCCTATGTTAATCTGTTATTTCATATATGTAAATAAAAGGATTATTCAATCAGATTGAATAGATTTATTGTTAGGAAAAAATAATTAATCGGTTAGTTCAATTAATCTAACGATAAATAAGTTTTGATTACTTGTTAATTAAAACTAACTGATTATGCATAGTTCCTGATTATTTCTGTTGATAATCGTTTAAACAAAACATTAAAGGTTTTATGGTTGGATAATTAAAACATTTTGTTTTATTAAATCTCAAAGATAAAAACTGATATTCTGAAAATTGTTTTGAAATTGTTTTGAAACAATTATATGTATATATATAATTTTTTTTAAAAAAAATATATAAAACAGTAGCGTCGGGGTCGCTGCTGCGAGGCAGCCACCCCGCGCCACTGTTGCTGGTTGCTGCCAGCGGCAGTGCGACGCTGCTGCCGTTAAGGCGGTAGCGCCACCGTGCCGGCTATTGCCCTAGGGCAACGGCCTTAACGTTTGGGTCAGGACGATTAAATCGGCCCGACCCAATCACTGATACGGGTTTTAAAATTGTTTTAAAACAGGCCCGAGTTTTAAATATATATATATATATGTATATGTTTCAGAATATAATAATTTGTTTTGATTATCAAAACCAATTTATTTAAAAGTTTGTTTTACCTAAATATTTGATATAAGTAATTCAAAGCATTAAATGAATTATATGAATTAATTAGGATATGCATGATTAAAATTGGATGTAAATTAATTTAAGTTGTTAATTTGATTAACTCAAATATTACATAAATAGTTTATGTAATCAACCAATTAAATTTAGTTTAATTGAGTCTATGCATGTTTGGCGTTATGGACATATTAGACCCTCTATAATCGTTATTTAGTCTTTTGGTATTTAAATAGGACCTGCGTGTCCTGCCTTCTCTTACTCTCTATTGTATTTCTTCTCTCATCTAAATCCCTTCAACTAAATTGAAGTTTCTTAGAAATAGAATATTGTTGCAATTCAAGGCACCAAGGAGAAGACGGAGGACCCAAAGATAAATATGTAATAGTTAGTATTTCGCTAGGGTGACCCTTTATTCCGTTTCTGGCTCAATGGAATAAACTTAGAGATATGTCCATAATTGTCAATGTTGAATGTATGAATGTTTGATATGTGCTAAAGCAAATCAAGACTAGGTTAGATTATGAGACTTAAATAAAATCCCTCACTAATCAAAAGTTAAGTAAATAAGCAAGTTATTAAAATCGGTTGCCCCTCCCTAATATTATAATTCAGCCGGCAGTACTGGGGGCCTTTGGGTTGTTGAGTAAACTCAAGCTCGGAGTCTTATGGTAACACCTGAATTATCGAAAAATTATTTTTCACGAATATGGGGTAATGCTTAAATTAGGATAGAATAATTGGATGAGTAAACTCATGTTGTTCTAACCTAATGGGCAATATGGTTGGGATTGATAGACGACACATATCAGTTACTAATGTGGTTAGAAACCCAACAACCCAGAAATCACATGTTTTGATGTGATTGATTACATGAATCTACCTAATGAATGAAACTAGCTTGTTGAGTAAACTCAATGTGAAATTTCAGGAGTTAGGATTCTAGCTCACTAAAGGAATTGTGAATATCCTTCGAATTAATGTAGAGGGTTATTAATTTGGTAAAATAGTGGGAGCAATTTAAAAACATAAAAGACCAACGTATTTAAATTGTAAATGAATTAAGCAAATGAATAACACCCGTCACTCTATCTCACTCTCAAGTAAATACTCTGAATCATCATATCTAAAATGGATCTACGTAATATTTTAACCGATAACAAATTGAATAGTTCAAAATTCACCAACTATTTTGGCAAACTCAAAATTGTTTTGAGGATTCGAAATGATTGGGTATGTATTAAGATACACTGATACCCATCATCAAAATTGTTTTGAAGTTCGAAAAGATTGGGTATGTATTAAGATACGTCAATACCCAATGTCCTTCTTGATGATGCTCATGTTAAGAGGATTGATGTTTACCGGAAGCACCAATCAGATGACGAACGTACAGGATGTATCATACTTGCAGTTATGGCACTAGAGCTACAAAAGCAACATGAGAACATGGATACGTATTCTATGGTTATACACTTGGAAGAGGTGTTTTGAGAAACATACTCAAATGCGGACGCTATGAGATAGCGATGAATGTTTCGCTCCAAGATGCAAGAAGGTTCTTCTGTTGTGGCACTTTGTGTCAAGATGATTGACTACATCACCAAAGCTTTCTAGTATTAGATTTGTGATGGATAATGAATTAAGTGTCGACTTAGTTCTACAATCCCTCCTAGAGATTTATTCATAATTTCATCTCGAACTGTCAGATGAATAAACTCAGAGACCTCTCTAGAAGAGATCTTGAATATGCTCAAGTCAGTTGAGCCCAAATCTTAAGAAAGTGATGTCAGCACTTGTTATTGAGGGATCTCACGAGAGAAAAGGAAGTTTCCCAATTCTAAAGAGTCCAAGAAGAACAAATGCATTAAACCCAAGTCAATAAAAGCAAGAAGGGAATGCCACCAATATGGTAAAGAAGGGAATTGGAAGAGGACCTGTAAGAAGTACTTAGACTCTCTCTAGAAGAAGGGTCATGATGGTGCTTTTACTTTTAGAACTAAAGGATAGATAATTCAACTTACTTGTGATAGTCACATAGGCCATGTAAGCAAGAAACACATGTCTAAGTTGCATCAAGATGGGCTTATAGACTCGGTTGATTTTGAATCAATAGGCACATGTAAGTCTTGTTTAAAGGAAAGATGACAAAGACACCCTTTAGCAATAAAGGAGAATGTGTATCAGACACTCTAAGACTAGTACATTCAGATGTATGTAGTCATACATCAAACGCAAGCAAGAGAAAGGTTCAATCACTTCATTAGCTTCATAAGATGATCATACCAGATATTGATTCATCTACTTGATGAAGCATGAGTTAGAAGCTTTTGAGAAAGTTCAAATGCTTCAAGAATGAAGTAAGAAAAACAAACAAGAAAGAATATTATAGTGCTTCGATTAGATCGGCATGGAGGATATCTTTCTAATGATTTTTCTGAATTATCTAAATTGAATATAGGATTCGCTTATAATGGACTCCTCCATATACACCCCGATGTATCTGAAAGGAGAAATTGTACTCTACTGGATATAGTACGATCTATGATGAGCACAACCTCTCTTCCAAAGATGTTCTAAGGCTACGCCCTAGAAACCACCTTATTTACCTTGAACCGAGTATCCACAAAACCGCCAAGTTCTATTCTATTTGAATTGTTCATTGGAAAGGAAACCCAGTTTCTCTTTCATGAGAATTTAAGGGTGTTCAGCACATGTTAAATACATAGCATCAGGTTAAGTTAGACCCTAAATCTGATAAATATTTCTTCATTGGAATTCCGAAAAGAAACAGTAGGATATTACTTCTATCATTCGGATGATCGAAAGTAATAGTATCTAAACACTGTATTTCTAGAGAAAGAGTTTCTTCTAGAAACACAAGTAGAAAGCATGATTGAACTTGAAGAAGTTCAAGAAGAAGGATTAGCTGACATAGCGGAAGCGATGGTGGAACCCGAATCTGTCTCACAAGATGAGACACTGGTGACATTACTAACTCATAGGTCTAGTTGAGTTCATCAAATCCCAAAGAGATTTGGATTTCTAGTGGGAGCCGATGAAATCCCAAAGAGATTTGGATTTCTAATGGGAGATGACGAAGAGGCTCACGTGTTAGACGATGAACCTACGACTTATAAGAAGGTTCTTGTAAACCTGTACATGTAAGCTAGTGGGAGCTCGTATGAGCCTTTACATGTAAACTAGTGGGAGCTTGGTCGTTTACTTAGTATTATATGTCGATGATATTTTACTAATGGGAACGACGTAGCTATACTGCAATCGGTGAAAATTTTGGTTATCGGATAAAATTCTCCATAGTAGACTTAGGAGAAGCAACTTACATCTTAAGGATTAAGATCTATGGAGATGGATTGAGAAGACTGCTTGACCCCTCCTAGTCTAAACACGTTGACGAAGTGCTCAAAGCATTTTGCACTAGACCTAACATCACTTTTGCTTTAAGCATGACAAAGTCGATTATAGGTCAATCCAAGTGATGGTCACTGGATTGTTGTCAAGAACATTCTTAAGTACTTAAAATGACTGAAGATATGTTCCGGGTATATGGAGATGAAATTTGAAAGTTGGAGACTTTCCGATATAAGTCATCAAACAGATAAACATGATCTTACGGAATACAAGTTTATTCTGAAAGAGGTACGATTAGCTGGAATAGTTCCGAGCAGGAAATCGTGACCAAGCCAGTAAATTAAATCAAAGTGTATATATATATATATATATATATAGCAGCTAAACAGAAGTTTGGAATGGAAGTTCATCAATGAACTAGGCGTGGTACCTGACATTGTTAATGAGATTAACAATAGGGCTGTTGCTCTTGCTAAGGGCCCGCAATCTCATAATACGTCCAAACACTACCTCAGTCGTTACCATCTCTTTCGAGAGATAACAACAAGAGTAGATGTGAGAATTAAAAGAGTGCCCACCAAGGCACAATCTTATAGATCCATTTGAAAGAATGCCTTACCCCAAAAGGTTCATGATCGTCATACGAACGATTACGGGAATGTTTCAGAAACAATTGACTTTAGTCCAAGTGGGAGAATGTTGGAGTTTAGTGTCCTAAAGACAATTGTTTTAGGATATAAATATTAATGAATAAATTGTTTATTTAGTCATTTGTTTAATCAGATATATAGCATTAAAATGTAACTATATATAAAGGCACAAATCTTTCATAAAGAAAGTAATCCTAAGTTTATTTAAGTAGTTATAAAGTGTTCATACAAGCATGAAGTGAGACTATACTTTATAATAGACCAATAGACTTAAAATCAACCCAAGTCAAGTAATATGTTATAGGGGTTGGCATATTACTATTGAGACTTGCATGTAATAGTGTTTTCTGTCGAGACAGAAAGATGATCTCACAAGCTTTAGATATTTAGATATCTAGACAGTTACATGGATCCGGTGAAGGAGTTCATTAGGATTGGGACTCGACTTGAGATAACAACATGGATTAATTTATCTAAAAGTGTCATCTGTTCATCTCATTGGTATTAGTAGGTATAACTAATCCTCAAACTCAAACATTCATTAATTAGTGATTCTAGATTATGGAGTCTGATACTTTGATTCTGTGCGAGCACGATCTAACAGGTGAGAGCCTGGGGTGTGTGAGAGCAGGGTTGGGTATCACACAAAGTAATTGCAGAATAGTTAATGTCAGATTGAGCATTCGTCACTCCCGATAAGTGGTAGATATATCCAAATGGCCGCTTGTGGTGAATTGACTGAAATCCTTGCAAGGTGATAGAGTTAAGAGTAGAAATGAACATTTCACTTAACTTATCTTTCAGAGTGAATTCAACCTGTACAAGTAAAACCGGACTCTTCATTATATGTAACCTTGACACGTTCCATGATTATAAGGAATTGACCGACAGGATATAGTTGATGAAGGATCGTATTATACTGTATCTAATACAGAAAGGTTAACGTCAGTTATCAACCTGACTTCTTAATTGCTCTGGGGGAATATCATAGGTTCTGCTAGTAATAGCTCGTGACGGTATTCCGTTATATATATGTTGGAATTAATCGTGATGAATAATTTCAAAGGATATATACGGCTAGTGGCAATAAAGAACCTAATGGGTCGCATATGGGACTTGGAATCGGAGGACGAAAATGTAATTAGTGAGACACTATATATATGGGCTGAAATTTGTAGATTAATTGGGGATAAATTAATTTGATTAATAATTATAATTTGATTATGGTTATGAATTAAATTAAAGGATTATCTGATAATATTAATTATAAGTTTTTATGTGATTGAAACTCTAATTAATTATCCCTAACATTAATTAATTATTAATTTGATTAATAATAATTATCTAGATATAATTAGTTATTATTCAGATAATAGTAAAGTTTTTATTTAATTATCTAATTAGTAGATTTACAGGTATAAGCTCCGTTAATAGTCAACGCCCAACAATGCCTATCCTTATCTTCCTCCATATTACTAATCTTAACTCCTCTGATTTTCAGGAGAGTATCCAGATTAAAAAAGGAGTCAAATTTAGCCCAAATCCAATCCCGCTCAGCATCCACCACATCCGCAATCCTCCAATTACGGACATTGTCAAGCGGCAAGGAAATACACTCTTCTAAAAGGGATTTACCACCAATCTAGGGGTCATTCCAGAAACTGATAGACTTTCCGTTTCCCACCTCCCATCCAATCCCAGAACAAAACTCTGAAAAGATAGAACTAAGGCCTTTCCAAAGAAAAGAGCAATTACCAACTCTCTCTTTCGGCCCCCCAAAGATTCTATCTTTTCTATATTTCCCACAGAGAAAAGGGACCCAAAGAGAAGAGGGGAGTTGCCACATTCTCCACAACAGCTTCATTAATAACACTTTTTTGGAATTAAATGTTGTTTGTTTTTATCGATTTGTTATTTTGTAACTTTGATTTTTGTAGGGTTTTTTAGCATTGTTGTCTACTGTAACTTTTAATGAATGTTGTTTACTTTCTAAAAAAATATTATTTATTTCAAGTTATGTAAGATAATAAAATTCTATATTTTATTATCTTGTAAATTAAATTTTTAATTTATTTTTTAGGACTTAAAATATTAGATATTTATCCGAATCACTGAAAAATTATATTGGATTGGACCGGAACTGAATCCCCGAACTGGACTGGACTGAAATTTTGGGACAATTCAATTCTGGAGATTTATTCTTTCAATCCAATCCTGGAGATTTCATTTTATTAATCTCCGAATTTCAATCTAATACTGGAGATTCATGAATCCCCGACTTGGACCGAACTGTGCCCAGCCCTAGTCTAAATTACTCACTCCTTTACTCTCTCTTTGATCTCGTGTAGATTCCTTTAGAGGCAATCAATTTAGATTCATATTCATTGGTTGATTACTAATCGCTTTTCTTTTCTGCTGTGATTATTGTTCATGATACACGGATTAAGAGTTGTGTGAACTTCGTTTGCAACTGTAGATAGTTCGCCAATTAAGGTATTTCACTCTATCCTTCTTTGTATGAAATAACAATTAACGGACCTTGGAAAAAGGGAATAGATAAACCAGATAAAATTTTATAATTCCGCTGCACCTAGGTTTGTCTATTTTCCTTCAGGATTTTGATCCCTTTGTAGAGAAATCTACTAATGCTCAAGTATGGGTTCGTCTATACTCACTCCCTTGGGAATTCTGGGATGTACAAATACTGTCAGATATTGCAAAAGGTCTCGGGGGTCTTCTTCGAGTTGACAAAGCTATCATTGAGGGTGATTTTGGCCATTATGCTCGTATGTTACTTGATGTGGATTTAGCTGGGGATCTTCCTACCCAACTCGGAATTGAACGGGATGGTAAGAAATTTTGGACTGATGTGGGTTATGAGAAACTTCCTAGTTTTTGGAAAGTTTGTTCTTGCATAGGACACATAGCTTATGACTATAGGAAGATCAGGAAACCTACCTCTTTTGAATCACGCCTCCATACTAAGGACGCAAACATTAGAGCTCGTGTGGCTAAGCCACGGCTTGAGAAGCAATATGTTGTTATTCCAGTTATGAAGTAACTGCTAGAATTGTTGCTGATATTGCTCCACCTATTATGGTTAGGTTTGGGAAGGAATCTGATGGGATTTTATCTGGAAGCCCTGAAGGTTATGGTATGGAACATGTTGTTGAGTTGTGTCCTCGTCTGGATTCACTCTGTTCTGATAATTTACTTATGGGAGATACTGCTGCCTCACCCTCCATCTTTTCGGATTTGTCCCCTAATATTCACTCCGCGCTAAGTTTTCTTTGGCTTCAAATTCCTCGGACTGATCTTTTGTCATTTGGCTATGTTTGGAACTCAACAGTTGAACTTGATCTGCTCCACACGCTGCAGTTGTTGCCTCGTCGGTCCTAGGCGCCTAGGATTTTATTGGTCCGCTGGTCTGCTCCTCCGCCTGGATGGATCAAAAATTAATTCGGATGCCTCAGTTACCACTGCCAATGGCAGCTGTGGAGGTGTGTTTAGGGATTCTGCTGGACACTCAGTGGGTTCTTTTGCTTTTCCGACTTCTTGCTCCCTAGTGCATGTTACGGAACTCTCTGCTGCACTATATGCAATTTGTTTGGCCTACAATAAGGGCTGGCACCATCTTTGGCTTGAAAGTGACTCGGTCTATGTGGTATCTCTACTTTGTCTTGCTGACTTATTGGCCCCTTGGGAGCAGCATCAAGAGCTTTTGGAGTGTCGCGCCTTGCTTCGTGAAATCCATTTCGTTGTGTCACATGTTTTTGGGGAAGGTAATCAGGTTGCTGATGCACTGGCCAACTTTGGCAGGATCAGATCAGAGCCTCACTGGTGGGACTCACATCTTCATTTCTATTCTAGTTATATTTGGAAAAATTGTAACAGCCGAGACTTATATCGGTTCGCTTAGTTTTACCATTTCACTCTTTGACATTATTTTTATTTTTTATTCTTTTTATTAATTTGGGTTCGGGAGTGGTTATTTGGGGGGTGCCAACATTATTGGGATGTCCCAGGCCTCCTTTCTTTGTCCTCTACCTCTTAATAAAAAAATACTAGGCCCTCATTCAGAATTTGAAGCTACAGGTGCTAATAAAAAAATCTTTCAAGAAACAAACTTAATATCTAGGTTTTCAAAGTTTAAGATATTAAGTACCCGAACTTTGTCTAAAAAGTCGATTGGCCTTCTAAATGATAAACAGACTTGTAACCATCTAAAGCTGATGACAATGATCTATTCAATCCATAATGTTATATATTAAATTTGATACTAAACAATTTTAATTTTTGAAAATT
>NC_088913.1:53537500-53550000 GCF_963576675.1 Euphorbia lathyris
GCAGGGTTGGGTATCATATAAAGTAATTGCAGGATAGTTAATGATAGATTGAGCATTCGTCACTGATGGCGTAAACGGCTAGGTAGAGCTTACGAAATATATATTATGATGAGTGCGCTACGACTATGGATGTGATCTTCCTAAATGCTCTATCTCTACTAGATGCTACTACTTAGGGGCAAGTGTACCCCGTCGTATCAAGTAATAATCCGGTTAAGACCGGGTATCGAATCCACGGGATGTATAACTACAAGTATTAAACGACTCGGTTTTATACGTTATCTAAGCGGTGAATACTTTGAGTTGATTCGGGGAACAACTACAAACTACTCCTAACTACGGGCGAGACAAATTTAGATAACAAAAACTTTACGAAATGATACGGATGGTGATAAGTTATAAATATGATAAACAATGACGACTACGTGTAGTGTAACCGACCCGTGAAGTACTTAGACTACGTGGTTCCTAGTCAAGGCGTGTCTAATGCTTGGGATCAGAAATTAGGGCCCATAAGTCCCGTGGTTTGTCAATTCCTACGGTTTCCGGAGCGTCACTTTCGGTAAGGCAACACCTATATGAAACCCTAAAGATAGCCCGAATGGCGTCGGAAATCGCGTTCCCCTACACAATAATCAATTACGAATATCAAAACAAGTAACAAACATCAACACATATATAGAAAAAGAGATTATGAATCATAAATTATAAATATGGAAAGTGTAAATATGGAATACAACCAAGCCTAGTACATAGGAAGAGTACAAGCTAATTAGCAAGTGAAAAGGGAAGAATCCACCCTCGGAACTAGCTAACCGGACTCAAGGCCGTCTCTTAGGACTTGGAGGTGGAACTTTCGAGCTTGGTGAACGGAGGTGGAACAGAACTTTGACGGACTGCCGGAATCAACGAACAAGCTCTCAAGGTGATAGAGATTTGCTATGTAAAAATAAAATCTAAACTAAGTAGCAAGAGCTTAATCTATAACAAGGGTTGTATATCAAAAATGTGTCTAGATGAGTGCCAGTCACTCTTATTTATACACATCAAGCTAGGGGTAAAATTGTAAGTTTACAAGGTGCAAGCATGGAGGAACATGATTTTCTGCAGATTTCCCATGATACGCCTCGCGTATGGTGGAGTACGCCCCGCGTATTTGCCCATTCCGTCAGAAATCTCCTGCATGTGGACCAAATCCAGATCTTGTTGTCTCAACCACGCCCCGCGTAGACTAGGGTACGCCTCGCGTGGTTGAGCTTCTGAGATTTTATTGCTTGAATTGAGTCTTTTACGCCACGCGTAGTCTGAAGCACGCCTCGCGTATGTAAGTCTCTGGTTTTTTGGACTGAAGAACTTCCTATACACGCCCCGCATGTATGGTACGCCCCGCGTATTGTCAGTTGACTTAGAAGATCTTGCAGTTTGACATTCATGATTGAGACATTATTGCTAGACCCGACAAAGCGACACACGACCCGATGACATGACACGAACTCGACATGCTTTTTTAGTGTTAGTGTTTAGGGCTTTATGACACGACACAAAAGTTGACACGACACGAAATGACACGTTAATTTTCGTGTTAGTTTCGTGTCAACCCGAAAACACGAAACTGACACGAAATTTAATTAAAAATATTAAAAAAAGAAATGAACTAGGTTAAAAATAGACATGACTTTGATGGATTTGAAACATATTTCATATTGTTTGTAATAATTATCTTAACTTATTAGGTTTTAATTTTCAAATTATGAATTTGAAGTAAAGTTCAAAATATTTGGAATGACATGCCGGATCGTGTTGAGCAGGTCAGGTCGTGTTAGCAGGTCAGGTCGTGTCAATTTAATTGGTTGTGTAAAAAATTCGGGTCGTGTCGTGTTTACCATGTCAAGAGCAGGTCGTGTTCCTGTTCTGATTTTGTGACACGAAAAGTTTTTGTGTCATGTTCGTGTTACAAGTTTTGACACGAACCCGAAACCTGACACGACACGAACACGACACGAACACGGAAATTGCCAGGTCTAATTATTGCTTATCATCATATGCCCCGCGTGGAAGGTAGGACGCCCCGCGTGGCAGTGGGTAAGTTCCACGTGGTACCGGCGGATTGAGCAATTATTTCTGACAATGTGTTCCACGCCCTACGTGGAGGGTGATACGCCCCGCGTATGTCGGAGGATTTTTGCTCCTTTCTCGTACCTGAATACAATTCTCGAGAGTCGAGTTAGCTTGACGTTTTATTTTCTAAATTAATCAAAAATAAGGAAAAATTAACCGAAAGTACAGAATTTATTTTTATTTCATTATTTTATTAAAACATTCTATTTTTGCAATTAAACTTATTTATTTCATCTCAAATTAAACCGTAAATCACGCTAAAAGATAGGGACGAAACGCCCCTATCAAACCTCCTCGGACTTTAATGTTTTACTTGTCCTCAAGTAAAAGAAATCGAAAGACAAGGGATTGAGATTATTAAGAAACAAACCGTCGGTTGGTTTTACCCAGTGCGTGATCCCAAAGCTAAAGTTTTATGCAAAGTTTTTGGCAAGTACCTACGCAAACAAATGAGTGACCAAAACTTGTTTGAAACCTCCATGATCAAATTTAATAGGCAATATTAACGGGGGTCGATTATCTTTTGAGAACCCGATAGTACCTCACCAAGGGATTTCACTCTTACGCTCAAATTTTGGTGGGTCGGTGTTTTTGCACTCTCCTTTGCACTTACTCGAAGTCACTTTGAGTTTGCATTTTCATCCGGGTTTTTCCTCCTATGTTATGGTCTAGACAATATTAAAAATGAACCCGGAGGGGGGTTGTAATGTGGGTGGCTTTTTAGTGGTTAATTTTTGGAAACTCGAGTTCAAACACCATTTTGATGATCGCACCGTGTTTTTATTTTGGCCTTAGTAAGTTCGTAAAATATAACTCGAAATTGCTCGGGTGGAGCTTGAGAATGCCTTTTGCTCTTTATTGTGTTTTTCTTTTTCTTTTTGTTTTGAGAGTGGCACAAAAACGATTTCGAAAGCTTATGGTGCTTACTTATCAAGGCATTGGCTTATTTCGGGTAGTTTTGGTGCGATTTGATTTTGTTGGTATTTAAACAAGAGGAAAAAGGGTTAAATGTTAAAAGGGTATTAACAAAAAAAATTTGGTTAATATGCTCGAGGGGGTTTCCTAGAGGTTAATGCAAACGAGAAAAAATAAGTTAAGAAAAGAATTAGCCTAAGTAGGTTTGTTTTATCATCTATTGCCATTTTTACCAAAATAGGTGTACTTAACCCGGTATTAGGTGCAAACTCTATGAATTGAGTGAAGTTAAAGCTCTCGAAAAATTGTGAAAGAAATAGAGTTCTCGTACGAACTCTTTTAGGCTCAAAAATATCTCACAAAATTTTGGGTTAAATTGTATACGTTCAAGTTCTCGTCAAATTTTCAACCATCCCGTTTTTATTGCCTTTTTGAATTTCATTATGGAGATGACCTGTGGGTTAGGACTCAATGCTTTTGTTTAGTACGAATCTAGGCTTTGCATAAAGTCTATGACTTCAGAATCAAGACTAAAATTTCTTAATCAAACCGATCCTTTGTGTTAACGTCTTTTCGTTTAAGAACAAATAACGGAACTTTTAATTAATTTCCGAGGGAGGTAGTGTGTCGGAAAAGTTTAAGAATCAATAAATTAGTTTAATTATTTTGTTGTTTATTTGATTTTTATTTTTGATTTTTTTATTTTTGTTTTTGTTAGTGCAAAACAAACGGTGAGTGCGGGGTTGCACGGCCCTCCGCGTTATTAAAATGACGTCTATTCCAAGGACGTCGCAAAAGAGAAGAAAAACAAAAACAAAAATAAAGATGGAATTCAAAAAGGACCCTTGAAGGTCAGGTCCTACGCGTGGCATGCCCAGGGGGGCGCCCCGCGTAAAAGGTGCGTTTTATGTTTATTAGAGCCAGAGACTCAGATACGCGGGGCGCATTAAGAGGGGCGTCCTGCGTGTTTCGAGCTCTAGGCTAGTTAGAAGGGTAAAATGGTGGGGCACGCGGGGCGTAGAATGGGGTACGCCCTGCGTGAATTGTCTAAACAGGGTCAGAGACACGGCGGCGCGAGGCGTGATGGTGTGTACGCCTCGCGTAAGAATTTTGGATTAGCAAGGGATTTGTTTTTTCGTTAATTTTTTTTATTTAAAAGAAACAGGAGAAAGAGACAATGCATATGAGGAAAGAACAAACGGATATGATACATATAAACACAGGGTTTGAGGAATGCAAACTGAGGCTACGTTTAGAGTCGGAGTAGCTCGACTTTCTCGTGATGTGTGCATGCTTACGGTGTTTGGAGGAATGTGGCTTCGCCGTGTTGTGGAAGAGTGCCTCCGCAGTATATTTTCAGACGATGGCCGTTCACCTGGTGGGTTGCGTTGTCGGAACCTTGAATGTTGACCGCTCCGGATGAGTGGGCGTTAATAACGGTGTACGGTCCCGACTACCGACTTTTTAATTTTCCTGGGAACAGACGGAGGCAAGAATTATATAGGAGAACTTGGTCCCCCTTGTTGAACTCCCTGATTTGCACGTGCTTGTCGTGCCATTTCTTTATACGTTCCTTGTAAATCTTGGCGTTTTCGTACGAACCGAGACGAAGTTCATCAAGGGTATTGAGTTGGAGGAGACGGTGTTCCCCTGTGACCTGCACATCAAAATTTAAAAATTTCAGAGCCCAATAGGCCTTATGTTCCAATTCCACCGGTAAATGACATGATTTCCCGAAAACTAAACGATAAGGAGACATCCCGATAAGCGTTTTAAACGCCGTGTGGTAGGCCCAAAGAGCGTCATCGAGCTTTAGGCTCCAGTCTTTCCTAGAGGAACTAACCGTTTTTTCCAAGATACGTTTTAGTTCACGGTTAGAAACCTCGACTTGCCTACTAGTTTGCGGGTGGTAGGGCGTGGAGACTCGGTGTGCAACCCCGTATTTATGTAAGAGTTGGTCGAATTGGCGATTGCAAAAGTGGGAACCCCCGTCACTAATAATAGCTCGAGGGGTTCCAAACCGAGTAAATACGTTTTTCTTTATAAATTTCCCTACCACCTTAGAGTCATTTGAAGGTAAGGCAACGGCCTCCACCCATTTAGAGACATAGTCAACCGCCACGAGAATGTAGGCGTTGTTATGCGACTTAGGGAAAGGTCCCATAAAGTCTATCCCCCAAACATCAAAAATTTCGCAAACTAGGATCCCTTGTTGGAGCATTTCATGTTTACGGGAGATGTTCCCACTCCGTTGACAAGCGTCACATGATTTGACGAAGTCTTGGGCATCCTTGGACAAGGTAGGCCAATAAAAGCCACATTGCAAAATCTTTGCCATAGTCCGACTTGGGCCGAAGTGGCCCCCCGGCTCTTGGGTGTGACACATGTGCAACATATGATTACCTTTTCTTCTGGTATGCACCTACGAATGATATTATCAGCACAAGATTTAAACAAGTAGGGTTCCTCCCAAAAATAGTTCTTAGCGTCGTGAAAGAACTTCTTACGTTGCTCGTAAGTAAGGTGCGGGGGAAGAATATTACCGGCTTTGTAGTTCGCCATATCGGCATACCAAGGTAAAGGTGTTACCGCATAGAGAGTTTCTTCGGGAAAGGTCTCCTTGATCTCCACAACTTCCGGAGATGTGGCTTGCTCGCTTTGTAACCGGGAAAGATGGTCGGCCACGACATTCTCCACTCCTTTTTTATCCCTGATTTCGATGTCGAATTATTGTAGGAGTAGAATCCACCGTATCAACCGTGGTTTGACATCCTGCTTAGTCATTAGGTACTTGAGAGCTGCGTGGTCAGTGTATACGATAATTTTGGATAACACGAGATATGATCTAAATTTATCGAAAGCAAAAACTACAGCAAGCATCTCTTTTTCCGTGATGGAATAGTTTTGTTGGGCTTCATTGAGCGTTTTGCTCGCATAAAAAATGGGGCGGAAAATCTTATCCACACGTTGGCCCAAACAAGCACCTACAGCCAAATGACTCGCATCACACATACGTTCAAAGGGGAGACTCGAATCGGGTTTCACCATGATGGGTGCATTAATTAGTTTTTCATTTAGCGTGTTAAATGCAAGCAAACATTCGGAGGAAAAACTAAATTCCGCATCCTTTAAGAGGAGTTGGGTCAAGGGGGTTGCTATTTTGGAGAAATCTTTAATGAATCGCCGGTAGAACCCCGCATGACCTAAGAAACTCCAGATCCCTTTAACATTGATTGGAGGAGGTAATTTCTCAATTACCTCGATCTTGGCCGGATCGACCGCGATTCCCTCCCCGGACACCTTGTGTCCCAAAACGATACAATCTTGAACCATAAACTGACACTTTTCCCAGCTAAGAGCTAGGTTAGTGTCCTCGCAATGTTGAAGGACTTTATCAAGATTGCGTAAACAAATTTCGAAGGACGACCCAAAAACAGAAAAATCGTCCATGAAATCCTCAATCATCTCGGAGAATATAGCCGTCATGCACCGTTGAAAGGTGGCGGGGGTGTTACAAAGCCCAAACGGCATCCGCCTACATGCAAATGTCCTATATGGACAAGTAAATGTCGTCTTTTCTTGATCCGAAGGATCGACAGGGATTTGCATATAGCCGGATAAGCCATCGAGGGTACAAAATAATTTATGTCCCGCCATTCTTTCCAACATTTGGTCAATGAACGACAAGGGAAAATGATCTTTTCGGGTGGCTTCATTAAGTTTCCTATAATCAATGCATACTCGCCACCCCGTTATTTTTCGTGTGGGAATTAATTCCCCTTGATCATTCTCCATCACCGTAGTGCCCCCCTTTTTGGGAACGCATTGGACCAGACTAACCCATGGACTATCGGAGATAGGAAAGATTATACCTGCATCGAGGAGTTTGATTACCTCGACCTTTACTACCTCTTTCATGTTGGGGTTAAGTCGTCGTTACGGCTGCACAGAGGGTTTGACTTTGTCCTCCATAAAGATGCGGTGTGTGCAAATGGTGGGGCTAATCCCTTTAATGTCATGAATGGTCCATCCAAATGCGCCCTTGTGTTTTTGTAACACCGCAACCAATGCTTCCTCCATTTCCTCTGTTAAAAGTGAAGATATAACAACGGGTAAGAAATTAGGAGGTTGCAAAAAACACATATTTTAAATTAGGAGGCAAGGGTTTAAGTTCCAAAGTCGGAGGTTCTTCGAGAGATGACTTTGGTTTTGCTTTGCTATCCCAGTCCAAACCCTCGAACCGACTCCTTGCCAACAGACATTGTTCTATCTCGGAGGAGTATTCAAACGGCTTGTTCAATGGCTCCTCATCCAAATGCTCATTACCATCTATTTTCGAAGAGGTTCCCAGAAGACCTATCAAAAAAATCCTCAACAAAAAGATCAATAGAGTCTACGAAATTTAAAAAGTTGCAATCCTCCATGGTATGAGACGGGAATTTCATGGAGTTGTACACGTTAAACTCTACCTCTTCGTCTTGCAACCGTAGGATGAGCTTACCTTCGTGGACATCAATGAGAGTCCTACCCATTGCAAGAAATGGTCATCCTAGGAGGATCGGTACCGAATCGTCTTCTGCCATGTCGAGCACCACAAAATCGGCGGGGAAAATGAACTTGTCCACTTTCACTAAGACATCCTCCACAACTCCTTTTGGCCGGGCAATGGATCTATCGGCCAATTGAAGCGTTATATTGGTAGACTTTGGCTCTCCCAAGCCGAGCTTCCTAAAAACAGACAAAGGCATTAGATTGATACTAGCACCTAAATCACATAAAGCTCTACTAAACTCAACATTACCAATCGTGCATGGGATAGAAAAGCTTCCTAAATCCTTGAGTTTAGGTGGGAGTTTATTCGTTATAATCGCGGAGCATTCCTCCGTAAGCGCTACCGTTTCGTTATGTTCTAACTTCCTCTTTTTGGCGAGGATTTCCTTAAGAAACTTCGCATAGGTGGGCATTTGTTCCAATGCCTCCGCAAGTGGGATGTTAATATGAAGTTTCTTAAAGATTTCCAAAAACTTGCCATATTGATGGTCCAATTTTTCCTTTTTAAGTCATTGTGGAAAAGGGAGCTTCGGTACGTAAGCCCCGATTGGATCACACACATTCTTATTCTTATCCGAGGAAGTTATGGGTTTTGGATCCGAACTGGGGTTGCTTACCACTTCCGATTCGTCACTTACCTTTGGAGCGGTTGGAGTCGCCTTTGGAACCGGTGGTTCCAAACCTTTACCACTACGGAGAGTTATTGCTTGTGTGGTCTCCCGGTTCTTGGGTCTCGGGTTTTGTTCGGTGTTAGTCGGGAGAAACTCATGTTGTCTCTCTTGTTGTTGGCGACTTAGTTGGGCCACTTGATGTCCCAAATCCCTACAAAAAGCCTCATTGTCAGCAAAACGGGAAGATATTTCTTTAAGGAGATTAATTACCATAGAGTCTTGCGCATTGCTAGGAGATTGAGAACTTTGTCCTCCTTGGACATTGGGGAATTGGCCCAAACCTTGCTCCCTGAGCTCATTACGGAATCCGGATGGGGGCTTCAACACCTTTTGATTGTTGCCGTAAGACAAATTCGGGTGTTGGTGTTGAGGCCTCCATCCGTTGTTATTATTATTATTATTATTATTATTATTATTACGGTGGTGATAAGCATTCGAGTTATGAAAGGAGTTGTAATTAGAATTATACCTCGGTTGTCCCCCTACATAACTTACGCTCTCGGCATCACCGGCAAAAGGGCTTCCGGCTTGACAATCCTTTCCATGGTGGTCACCACCGCAATGTGAGCATATAAGGACCTGTGCTGTATTCTGGAGGCTCAATTGCGCCACTAAGGCGTCTAGCTTTTTATTCATCTCGATCATAGAGATCTTGGGAGCCTCGTCTTCTAGGGCAAAAGTTTGATGTCGTAAGGGTCCGGCAAGCCGATCTTCTTGCCATTGGACACTTTTCCTAGCTAATTCGTGGATGAGCTCGTAAGCCTCGCTTGCCGATTTTCGAAACAAATCCCCACCTGCGGCGGAATCAACAGTTGCACGATTAGTGGGAGTTAAACCATGGTAGAAGGTACTTACCAAATCATGCTTAGGGATGTCATGGTGGGGGCAGTTTCGGAGCAACTTTCGGAACCTAGCCTAAGCTGAATGGAGGGCCTCGCATTCAAGTTGCCTAAAGGACGTGATATCGTTCCTCAACTTAACCGTTTTGGAAGGCGGGAAGTAGTAAGAAAGGAACTCCTTCTCAAGCTCCTCCCATGATGTGATCGATCCCACCTCCAACGAGTGCAACCACTCCAACGCTTGTCCTGTCAAATAGAAAGGAAACAACTTTAGTTGGATGGCCTCAACCGGAACACCGTTTTGCCGAGAAGTTTCGGCACACATAAGAAATTTATCAAGGTGTTCGTTAGGGTTTTCATGGGGTTCCCCTCCGAATTGACCAAGTTGTTGGATTAGTTGGATCATGCTAGTCTTTATTTCATATGTGTCGGCCGGAATGGTGGGGGCAACGATTCCGTTGCGGTTTTGAGGGCGATGCGGAGAAAGAATCTCCATCATCGAACGCATGTCATTGCCTCCACCATTGCAGTTGTTATTCACGGGTTGCACCGGCGGCCTTTGGTTGAGCTCGGGTTGGTTAGCTTCATTGTTGAGGTTTGCCATTTTCTCTCTCCGAATCCTACAAAGAGTACGTTCAATTTCAAGATCAATAGGAACGAGAGTATCACTTCGAGATCGGGTCTGCATAAAATAAGTAAAGGAAAAGAATTATAAACAAGAAAGAATGTTGTTAGTAAAAAGAATATATAAACAATTTATACAAAGATAATGCTTAGACTAACAATAAAACTTTTTTGTCTAATATTGCAAGAAATTATAAATCCCTGGCAACGGCGCCAAAAACTTGATGGCGTAAACGACTAGGTAGAGCTTACGAAATATATATTATGATAAGTGCGCTACGACTATGGATGTGATCTTCCTAAATGCTCTATATCTACTAGACGCTACTACTTAGGGGCAAGTGTACCCCGTCGTATCAAGTAATAATCCGGTTAAGACCGGGTATCGAATCCACGGGATTTATAACTACAAGTATTAAACGACTCGGTTTTATACGTTATCTAAGCGGTGAATACTTTGAGTTGATTCGGGGAACAACTACAAACTACTCCTAACTACGGGTGAGACAAATTTAGATAACAAAAACTCTACGAAATGATACGGATGGTGATAAGTTATAAATATGATAAACAATGACTCCCAATATATATACGGTTAATGATTTACTCTTGCAATGACGACTACGTGTAGTGTGACCGACCCATGAAGTACTTAGACTACGTGGTTCCTAGTCAAGGCGTGTCTAATGCTTGGGATCAGAAATTAGGGCCCGTAAGTCCCGTGGTTTGTCAATTCCTACGGTTTCCGGAGCGTCACTTCCGGTAAGGCAACACCTATATGAAACCCTAAAGATAGCCCGAATGGCGTCGGAAATCGCGTTCCCCTACACAATAATCAATTACGAATATCAAAACAAGTAACAAACATCAACACATATATAGAAAAAGAGATTATGAATCATAAATTATAAATATGGAAAGTGTAAATATGGAATACAACCAAGCCTATTACATAGGAAGAGTACAAGCTAATTAGCAAGTGAAAAGGGAAGAATCCACCCTCGGAACTAGCTAACCGGACTCAAGGCCGTCTCTTAGGACTTGGAGGTGGAACTTTCGAGCTTGGTGAACGGAGGTGGAACGGAACTTTGACGGACTGCCGGAATCAACGAACAAGCTCTCAAGGTGATAGAGATTTGCTATGTAAAAATAAAATCTAAACTAAGTAGCAAGAGCTTAATCTATAACAAGAGTTGTATATCAAAAAGGTGTCTAAATGAGTGCTAGTCACTCTTATTTATACACATCAAGCTAGGGGTAAAATTGTAAGTTTACAAGGTGCAAGCATGGAGGAACATGATTTTCTGCAGATTTCCCATGATACGCCTCGCGTATGGTGGAGTACGCCCCGCGTATTTTCCCATTCCGTCAGAAATCTCCTGCATGTGGACCAAATCCAGATCTTGTTGTCTCAACCACGCCCCGCGTAGACTGGGGTATGCCTTGCATGGTTGAGCTTCTGATATTTTATTGCTTGAATTGGGTCTTTTACGCCATGCGTAGTCTGAAGCACGCCTCGCGTATGCAAGTCTCTGGTTTTTTGGACTGAAGAACTTCCCATACATGCTCCACGTGTATGGTTGTACGCCCCGCGTATTGTCAGTTGACTTAGAAGATCTTGCAATCTAACATTCATGATTGAGACATTATTAATTATCATTGCTCATACGCCCCGCGTGGAAGGTAGGACGCCCCGCGTGGCAGTGGGTAAGTTCCACGTGGTGCCTGCGGATTGAGCAATTATTTCTGACAATGTGTTCCACGCCCTGCGTGGAGGGTGATACGCCCCGCGTATGTCGGAGGATTTTTGCTCCTTGCTCGTACCTGAAATACAATTCTCGAGAGCCGAGTTAGCTTGACGTTTTATTTTCTAAATTAATCAAAAATAAGGAAAATTAACCAAAAGTACGGAATTTATTTTTATTTCATTATTTTATTAAAACATTCTACTTTTGCAATTAAACTTATTTATTTCATCTCAAATTAAACCGTAAATCACGCTAAAAGATAGGGACGAAACGCCCCTATCAATCACTCCTGATAAGTAGGAGATATATCTAAAGGGCCGAGTGTGGTGAATTGACTGAAATCCTTGCAAGGTGATAGAGTTAAGAGTAGAAATGGAGATTTCACTTAACTTATCTTTAAGAGCTAATTCCACATGGACAAGCATAACAGACTATTCGTTATATGTAACATGACATGTTCCATGGTTATAAGAATGGTTTGAAGGATATAATTGATAAGGATCGAATTATACTGGACCTAATACGGGAAGGTAAACGTCAGTATTCAACCTGGCTTCTTATTGCACTGGGGGAATGTCTAAGGTTCTGCTAGTAACAGCTCGCGAAGTCATTCCGTTATATATAAGTTGAAATTAATCAAGATGAATTAATTCCAATAAATATATACGACTAGTAGCAATAAGAACCTAATGGGTCGCAAATGGGACTTGGAGCCGGATGACGAAATTATAATTTAGAGGGACTACCTATATGGGCCGAAATTTGTTGTATAATTAGGGATAAAATAATTCGATTAATAATTATAATTAGATTATAATTGTAAATTAAATTATAAGATTATCTGATAATATTAATTAGAAGTTTTAATGTGATTATAATTCTAATTAATTATCCCTAACTTAAATTAATATCTAATTGGATTAGAATTATTATCTAAATATATTATGATATTATTTAGATAATAATAAGTATTTATTTAATTATCTAATTAGTAATCATATTCCGAATTGGATTCTAATTGATTAATTAAATAA
>NC_088913.1:53555000-53652500 GCF_963576675.1 Euphorbia lathyris
TAATGGGCAATATTGTTGGGATTAATGTGAATAACATGTTAGTTACTAATGTGGTTAGTAACCCAATAACCTAGGAGTCACATTCGAGATGTGATTGATTACATGAATCTACCTAACAAATGAGACTAGCTTGTTGAGCAAACTCAAGGCGAAATCTCAAGAGTTAGGATCCTAGCTCACTAAAGGATTTGTGAAATTCTTCGAATTAATATGGAGGGCTATTAATTTGGCAAAATAGTGGGAGCAATCTGAAATAAATTAAAAGGCCTATAACTTTAGATTGTTATACTTTAAAGCAAATGAATGACATACGTCTACTCTTTCTCACTCTCAGGTTTTGTTTAAACACACTCTTAAAATCATGACTAAAACCAATCTGCAAAACATTCTTACCGATAACAAACTGAATGGTTCAAACTTCACCGACTGGTTTCGCAACCTCAAAATTGTTTTGAAGTTCGAGAAAATTGGGTATGTACTTGATACATCGATACCCCTGTTGGTCCCTTATTTAGTTGCAAGTATAGTTCCAGGGGGGGTTAGGAACTATTTAATTTTTTTCGCAATTTAGGCAGATTTTTTTTACTAAAGAAAAGGTTTGAACAGCGGCGCTGAGTAAACAGCAAGATACTGGCTTAGTCAACAGGTGACTAGGTCAGTTTCTTAGCTTGAGTCAGGAGATAGCACTTAGAGTCTATTCCTGAGCTCTTACGTTTTAATGCGCACAACTCAACTTGACCTCTTGACTTGGTCAGTTTTGATTGTTTAAGCCAGCAATATAAATAAGGAGTCAAAGGTTTAGAAATACTTCACTCAGCAGATTTATCCAGGTTCGGCTTCTTCTAAGCCTACGTCCTGTCCCCGGAACACGTCCGAGATTTCAAATCCTCTACTGAGCTCTTTAAAGGTAGAGCCTCAAACCTTTTACAATATCAGCAATTGAGTATGACAAGAGTACCTTCCTCTATACTTCTACTCAATCCTAATCTCTCCGCTGAGTACTTAAAACCGAGTACTCAGCCTCTCCTTTCTATCTCTAGAAATGATAAGTGTTTTTGTCCTAATACAAAGATGTGCTAAGACACTTTAGATGATTTACAATCACTCTAGACTTTTACACAGATATGAAAATGTAGTGTAAGAATTTTGCTTTGCTTCTTGCTTGCAGAACTTGTAGAGATTTGGTCAGCGTAATGGCTTGATAAAGTTCTGTGTTTTGTGAAGCTTGTGATGGCACTATTTATAGAGACGTCTGGTCATTCGGTCATTTCGAATTTCGAAATAACCGTTGGAGGGAAACGGCTATGTGTCGTTGTCATCCTGACTTGTACAGAGCTCTCGGCCAATCACAATCGTGTATCTTCTGTCCTCGGCCAGCTCAGCAGATGGTCTCTCCTTTTATGGTAAAGTCAACTGGACAGCATACTGTGTCGTCTGAACTTTGCCAAAAGAGGAAACACTTTGTCTGGAAGTTTTCCTTTGCCAGCTGCTGTCTTGTACGCTTTGTCGAGACTACTCAGCAGCTTCATTGTGAAGTTGTTCCTGAAGGTCTTCTAGATCCTTCCGATTGCTGAGTTGCATTTTTGTTCAAAACGGCAACGTCTTGACATACGCGGGCCGAGTGTACTGAGTTGTTTGACTTGGGCCTTGGCTTCCGTATTGGGCTTGGGCCTTCCAATCCTTATGACTTATAACATTTATACTCAACATTGAACAAACACATTAGTAGAATAAATCAAAGCATTTAAACTTAGTGTGTTTAGAATATGTATTTTAAATTTATACTTAAACAATTTTGTCAAATCAAAATTATGTGGAAAGGTGTTTCAACAAACTCCCCCATTTTGATGCTGACAAAACTGTTCAGCAAGGAACTCAGTATGAGCTCCCCCATGATAGTTGACCTAGTATAATTAAGCAAACTCCCCCGTACGGGTTGAGCTACTGACTTAGTTTTTCTTAAGACATTTAAGGATTTAAATGAGTAAGTCTAAGGTCAGTTTTCAGATATAGGTCAGCTATATCACATATTCTATTTACTCAGTGTTAGGCGGAAGTTTTTAGACATATAGAGCGCGCTGAGTAATTTGTTGTTCAATGAGTTCTTATCAGAATATTTCATAAGTGTATAGGTTCATGTCAAACATGTTATCAGCATATTATTTAGTCAAATATTATAAGTGTTAAACAAAGCTGATATAAATGAAGATACATAATAACTCAGTACTTATTAGCATATATCATAACTCAGTATTTGAATAAGAAAAGTAAGTATGATATATAAGTTGAAAGAAGTCAGCAGTTACACAACAAAAGAAATAAACATAGCATATAGATTACAAATGTTAAGACCTAGCCTATCTATTTCTTTTTCTTGCCCTGTGACTGACTTCGCTCGTACTGACGTCACTCATGCTGAGCTCGGGCAGCTTGCGCTTTCTCCCCCGTTTTGTCAACTTCAGGGAGCTTGAACGCATCGGTTAAGACAGCACGAGAAAGTTCTTGTGAAAGCTCTTTTAGTTTGTCAGCACTTTCATTTACGCCATCAAAAATGGCAACTCCATCAGCTGATAGTTCTACTGGTATATGAAGATCAGCAGCACTGAGCATATTTACACTGAAAGCTTGAGCTTTGGCTTGCCAGATGAGAGCTTCAGAGAGGCCAGCAAAGACTTGGTGGAAAGTTTTCAAGAGAGCTGAGTCATAATGATGACGCTGGATATTATTATGACGGATGTGATTGAAGGATTGCTATGCGAGAGATAGCAACTCATTCTGTTTCAACGCGTCAGTATCCATCTCTTGTTTGTTGAGGTTAAGTAGCCTGATGGCCTCACCGATTTGCTCGACTGAGCACTGACTGTAGGACACCATTTGCTCATTTGTCTTAAGTTGCTCAGTATGAAGCTGAGCAAAGAGCATCTTGAGTTCTGAGGAAGTAGCGTAGTCAGTGTTCACAGCAGACAACTTCTGAACTTGCTGATGGAGTGAGTTCAGATGTTGAATTGTTGACAGCTGTATCTCTGCCAACTTAGCAATTGAATCCTGCTTAGCTTGCTGGCTGACTGTAGCCCTGAGCTACAAGCCTTGCTTTGTTCCTGACTACGTTTCCTTGTTCGTCCATCTTGTTCCTGAAGACCCATCTTGTTTCGATGGTCTTTTGACTCTTTGGATGAGGCACTAACTCCCATACATCATTTCTTCGAAATTGATCGAGCTCCTCTTGCATTGCGTTCATCCAGAATTCATCGTACTCAGCTTCAGTGAAATTCTTCGGTTCTTGTACTGAGACGAAAGCAACATTGCTGAGGTACTTCCTGAGTTGATTCCTCGTCATCAGGGTATTCCCAGCAGAATCAAGGATTGCACTTTCGGAGTGCCCTCTTGGAATCCTTATTTCTTTGGGTAGATTCATGTCTTGTGCTGTTCCTGTTTCAACAATCTCTGCAGAAGTAGATGGGTCAGTAAAAGTAATCTTAGGTTCACTCTTACTCTTGGTCAGCCTTTTCGTGAATGACTCAGTAGCTGGTTCTGAGTCAGCGATGGTTACTGAGTTTGGATCATCTACGATCAGCGGCTGGTATCTACCTGCAGGGTCAGTTTTATCGAACTCTACATGTATTGACTCTTCTAAAACTTGAGTTCGCTTATTAAAAACTCTGTATGCTTTGCTGTTTGTTGAGTAGCCCAGAAAGATAGCTTCATCAGCTTTTGAATCAAACTTTGCTAAGCTATCTTTGGTATTTAAAATAAAACATCTACAACCAAAGGCACGAAAGTATCCAATATTGGGCTTTCGTCCTTTCCAAAGTTCATAGGGGGTTTTCTTGAGTATAGGTCTAACTAGAGCCCTATTAAGAATGTACCATGCTGTGTTAACAGCCTCTCCCCAAAAATACTTTGGAAGCCTATGCTCATCCAGCATTGTCCTGGCTATTTCAACCAGAGTTCTGTTCTTCCTTTCTACAACCCCATTTTGCTGAGGTGTTCTAGGAGCAGAAAAATTGTGGTCAATGCCGCTGGCTTCACAGAATTCAACAAACTTTTGGTTTTTGAATTCTCCACCGTTATCACTACGGATATGAGCTAATTTTAGGTCTTTTTCATTTTCAATTTTTCTAACCAAATTTGAAAATATCTCAAAGGTCTCATCCTTGCTGGTCAGCAAGATAACCCACGTATACCGAGAGAAATCATCTACAATGACCAAGGAAAATCTTCTTCCACCCAGACTCAGCGGCTGGACTGGACCAAAGAGATCCAAGTGTAGTAATTCTAACGGACGTTTAGTTGAGACAATGTTTTTACTGTGAAAAGATTATTTGGTTTGTTTTCTAGCTTGGCAAGCGTGGCATAATTGATCTTTTTGGAATTTAAGTTCAGGCAGTCCCTCAACCAATTGCTTTCTTGCTAGTTTGGCCAGGAGGTCCATGCTTACATGACCAAGTCTCCTGTGCCATAGCCAGGAATTTTCTTCCTTTGTTACTAAGCACACAGTTTTTGAAAACTTTTTCTCTAAGTCTAGCATAAAGACATTATCTATCCGAGGGGCAGTTAAAATTAACTCATTAGTTTTACCCTCGTATATTTTACATCCAGTAGCATCAAATATAACTTTTCTCCCATTGTCACATAGCTGAGCTACGCTGAGTAAGTTATATTTGAGTCCGCTGACTAGGGAGACAGATTCAATAGTAGGATTACCTCCGATGGTTCCTAAGCCTACTATCTTACCCTTCTTGTTGTCTCCAAAACTTACACTCCCTCCTCGTTTACGTTCAAACGTGATGAACTGAGTTTCATCACCCGTCATATGCCTTGAGCATGCCCTGTCAATATACCACATCTTTGACTTCTCAGCACATCTCAGGCTTACCTGCATTGTAACTAGTTACTTTTAGGTACCCAATTCTTTTTGGGTCCTGACTTGTTAGGTGCAACAGGTATAGCATCATATTTTATTTTATGGCAACATACATGGACAGTATGGCCATTCTTTCCACAGAAGTCACAAATGACCTTCTGTTTAGGATTTTTTACTGACTTGTCAGCACCCCAGTGCTGAGCGTGCCAGCACACTTTAGTAGTGTGTCCTAACTTCCCACAGAAGTCACACTGGACTTTTCGCTGGGGATTCCATCTCTGCTGAGTACCTTGGTACTGAGTTCTCAGAGGAATGTTATTTTTCTTAGGAACCTTTATTTGGTTCTAGATGGTTGTGACGTCCTTCCTCAGTTTCTTTGAAACTGATTGGACTTCAGACACATACTCATGCATGATCTTCATGTTATCGTGCAGAGTCGAATTGTCCTGAAGAAGGTATCTGAGGTCATTCAGTTTGACATCTTCCACTTCGTCACAGCGCCTGCTGAGTGCTCTAACCTTTTTATTACACTTCTTAACAAGTGTATAGAGATCACTCAGGGCATTAACCATATCGTTTCTGAGCCGGGGAAGAGAAATTACCTCATTTGATTGCTCTTCATCATCTGATGCGATGGATGGGTCAGCATGCTCAGAGACGCATGGCTCAGCAAGTTCGTTAGCCATAAAGCATATCTTCGCTGACTCGGTGGCCTCAGTTTCTGTTGATGAAGATTCATCACTGTCACTCCAAGTAGCCACCATTGCCTTCTTCCCACTCTTCTTGTCTTTCCTCAGCGTGGGGCAATTTGACTTAATATGGCCAGCTTGATGGCACTCAAAGCATGTAATGGGCTTTGAGCTGTCCTTTCTGTATTTGCTGTCGCTTGAGTCAGCCTTATACTTATCAAACTTTTTGTAAGGCTTTTTAGAATATTTGTCGTTCTTCCTGAACAGCCTCTTCATCTTTCTTGTGAACATGGCCATCTCCTCATCATCAGTTGAACTCCCGTCAGTGGAGTCAGCCTTCATGACAAGTGACTTCTGCTTCTTGTCATCAGATTTTTCCTTCACCTCAAAGTTTTTCATGGATATCTCATGGGTCAGCAATGAACCGATGAGTTCGTCATATTTGTAGGTGGTTAAATCATGAGCTTCCTCGACTGTTGTCTTCTTTGCTTGCCAGTCTTTTGGAAGACTCCTGAGTATCTTTTTGACTTGTTCTTCCTCAGTGAAGATTTTCCCAAGTCTCTTGAGCTCATTAATGATGTTGGTGAACCTTGCGTTCATGTCTGAAATGCCCTCATCATTGTTCATCTCGAACAGCTCGTACAGTCTCATCTGCTGATTCACCTTGGATTCTTTTACTTTGTTTGTTCCCTCGTAGGTGACTTCCAGCTTCTTCCAAATCTCTTGTGCCGACTCACAACCTGAGATTTTGTTATATTCTGCAGCATCGAGCGCACAGTGAAGCATATTGATAGCCGAAGCATGGTTTTGAAGCTTCTTAAGATCATCCTCTGTCCATTTGGCCTCAGCTTTTATAACTGTTTGGCCAGCCACAACCTCAACAGGTACAAACGGCCCTTGGACTATAGATAGCCAGGCACTCATGTTTGTAGCCTGAATGAAGTTTTTCATCCTATTCTTCCAGAAGGTGTAGTTTGACCCGAAGAATAGGGGAGGCCTAGTAATGGACAGCCCCTCAGGCAGTATTTGAGTTGTTTGGTTTCCAGGGAGAAACCGAGTGCTGTTTTCGCCCATAGTAGGGATCAGCTCAAGGTTGTTAGACCTTTTACAGTGAGCTTTTAAGCTCTGATACCACTTGTTGGTCCCTTATTTAGTTGCAAGTATAGTTCCAAGGGGGGGGTTAGGAACTATTTAAACTTTTTCGCAATTTAGGCAGACTTCTTTTACTAAAGAAAAGGTTTGAACAGCGGCGCTGAGTAAACAGCAAGATATTGGCTTAGTCAACAGGTGACTAGGTCAGTTTCTTAGCTTGAGTCAGGAGATAGCACTTAGAGTCTATTCTTGAGCTCTTACGTTTTAATGCGCACAACTCAACTTGACCTCTTGACTTGGTCAGTTTTGATTGTTTAAGCAAGCAATATAAATAAGGAGTCAAAGGTTTAGAAATACTTCACTCAGCAGATTTATCCAGGTTCGGCTTCTTCTAAGCCTACGTCCTGTCCCCGAAACACGTCCGAGATTTCAAATCCTCTACTGAGCTCTTTAAAGGTAGAGCCTCAAACCTTTTACAATATCAGCAATTGAGTATGACAAGAGTACCTTCCTCTATACTTCTACTCAATCCTAATCTGTCCGCTGAGTACTTAAAACCGAGTACTCAGCCTCTCCTTTCTATCTCTAGAAATGATAAGTGTTTTTGTCCTAATACAAAGATGTGCTAAGTCACTTTAGATGATTTACAATCACTCTAGACTTTTACACAGATATGAAAATGTAGTGTAAGAATTTTTCTTTGCTTCTTGCTTGCAGAACTTGTAGAGATTTGGTCAGCGTAATGGCTTGATAAAGTTCTGTGTTTTGTGAAGCTTGTGATGGCACTATTTATAAAGACGTCTGGTCATTCGGTCATTTCGAATTTCGAAATAACCGTTGGAGGGAAATGGCTATGTGTCGTTGTCATCCTGACTTGTACAGAGCTCTCGGCCAATCACAATCGTGTATCTTCTGTCCTCGGTCAGCTCAGCAGATGGTCTATCCTTTTATGGTAAAGTCAACTGGACAGCATACTGTGTCGTCTGAACTTTGCCAAAAGAGGAAACACTTTGTCTGGAAGTTTTCCTTTGCCAGCTGCTGTCTTGTACGCTTTGTCGAGACTACTCAGCAGCTTCATTGTGAAGTTGTTCCTGAAGGTCTTCTAGATCCTTCTGATTGCTGAGTTGCGTTTTTGTTCAAAACGGCAACGTCTTGACATACGCGGGCCGAGTGTACTGAGTTGTTTGACTTGGGCCTTGGCTTCTGTATTGGACTTGGGCCTTCCAATCCTTATGACTTATAACATTTATACTCAACATTAAACAAACACATTAGTAGAATAAATCAAAGCATTTAAACTTAGTGTGTTTAGAATATGTATTTTAAATTTATACTTAAACAATTTTGTCAAATCAAAATTATGTGGAAAGGTGTTTCAACAACCCCCTGTCCCTGAAGATGATGCTCCCATCGAGGAAATTGATGCTTATCAGAAGCACAAGGCTGATGACGATCATGCCGGATGCATCATACTTGCATCGATGACATCGGAATTACAAAGGCAACATGAGGAAATGAATGCCTATTCCATCATCATGCACCTAAAGGAATTGTTTGGGAAACAAACCAGGTGCGAACGCTACGAGATATCCAAGCTGTTATATCGTTGCAGGATGCAAGAGGGCACATCAGTCATGACACATTGTGTCAAGATGATTGGCTACATTACCAAACTTTCTAGTATTGGATTTGCGATGGATAACGAATTAAGTGTTGACTTAATTCTTCAATCCCTCCCAGAAAGTTATTCACAGTTCATTATGAACTATCAGATGAATGACTTGCAAACCTCTCTTGAAGAGCTTGCAAACATGCTCAAGTCAGTTGAGCCCAATATGAAGAAAGACAAGACCATACCGGCTCTTGTAATTGAGGGATCGAAGAAAAGGAAAGGGAATTTTCCCAATCCTAAACATCCCAAGAAAGGTAAGAAAGCTGTGTCCGAGGGAAAGGAAGCGAAGAAGCCCAAAGGAGAATGCCACTTCTGTGGTAAAGACGGGCATTGGAAGAGAAACTGCAAGGAGTATCTAGCCACCCTCAAGAAGGGAAAAGGCGGTGCTTCTACATCTGGTATGTTTTATATTGAAATAAATACAGTTTCATTGTCTGAACCTTGGGTACTTGATACCGGATGTGGATCTCATATTTGTACAAATATGCAGGAACTAAATCAGACTAAGGAACTAAAGAAAGGAAGCATAAACTTGCGAGTTGGAAATGGAGCAAGAGTTGCCGCTCTCACAATTGGAGATTATGCTTTACCTTTGCCCTCTGGGCTTGTAATAGAATTAAGGAATTGTTTATACGTTCCTGAGATGTCTCGTAACATTATTTCTATTAGCCGTCTTGTTGACGACGGTTTTCATATTTCAATAAAGAACAATAGTTGCAATTTTTATAAAGATTCGATCTTTTATTTCTCAGGAATATCACAAAATGGGATTTATGTGTTAGATGATAAAACTCCTGTTTTTGCAATTGATACCAAAAGACATAAGATAGATAATTCAACTTACTTGTGGCATTGTCGTTTAGGCCATATAAACAAGAGACGCATGCTAAAGCTACATTCAGATGGGCTTATAGATCCAATCGATTCCGAATCATTGGAAACATGCGAATCATGTTTGAAAGGTAAAATGACAAAGACACCCTTTAGCAATAAAGGTGAGCGTGTATCAGACACTCTAGGACTCATTCATTCAGATGTATGTGGTCCTATGTCAGTCCAAGCAAGAGGAGGATTCAGATACTTCATTAGCTTCATAGATGACCATACTCGATATGGCTATATCTACTTGATGAGGCACAAATCAGAAGCCTTTGACAAGTTCAAATGCTTCAAGAATGATGTGGAAAATCAATTAGGAAAGAAAATAAAGACGCTTCGATCTGATCGAGGTGGCGAATATCTTTCTGATGATTTTCTGAATTATCTAACTGAATGTGGGATATGCTCACAATGGACACCTCCCTATACACCAAAACACAATGGTGTATCCGAGAGGAGAAACCGTACCCTATTAGATATGGTACGATCCATGATGAGCATGGCCTTACTTCCAAAGACGTTCTGGGGCTATGCCTTAGAAACTGCCCTCTTCACCCTAAACCGAGTACCAACTAAATCCGCTAGTTCCACACCATATGAATTGTTCGTTGGTAGGAAACCCGTGTGCTCGTTTATGCGAGTATGGGGTTGTTCAGCATATGTCAAACGCATTGCGTCCGACAAACTAGATTCTAAATCTGATAAATGTTTCTTCATTGGATATCCCAGGGAAACCATAGGGTATTACTTCTATCATCCAGATGATCAGAAAGTAATAGTATCCAAGCACGCAACCTTCTTAGAGAAAGAGTTTCTCGAAGAAACACAAAAGGGAAGCATGATTGAACTCGACGAAGTTCAAGAGGAAGAAACACCGACTGAAACAACAGAGGCGGTTGAGGTACCCGAAGAAGTCCCATTAGATGAGACTCCAGTGGCACCTATTCGTAGATCACGAAGAGTTCGTGAACTCCCAGTTAGATATGGTTTTCTAGTGGGAGATGATAACGAGGTTCCCGTATTAGACGACGAACCCGAAAACTACGAAGAGGCTCTTACTAGTCCAGATTCTAAAGCATGGCTTGAGGCCATGGATTTTGAAATGGATTCCATGTATACTAACCAAGTGTGGACTTTGGTTGATCCACCCGAAGGGATAATTCCCATTGGGTGCAGGTGGATCTTCAAAAGGAAGACTGACATGGATGGAAAGGTTAGCACCTACAAGGCTAGGTTGGTAGCGAAAGGATATCGTCAGAAACAAGGTGTTGATTATGACGAAACCTTCTCTCCTGTTGCTATGTCCAAATCAATCAGAATCATGCTTGCAATTGCCGCTCATTTTGATTATGAGATTTGGCAAATGGATGTGAAAACAGCTTTCCTAAATGGAAATCTGCTTGAGGATGTATACATGATGCAGCCTGAAGGTTTCATATCAAAGGATGCAAATAAAGTTTGCAAACTTCAGATATCCATTTATGGACTCAAGCAAACATCTAGAAGCTGGAACAAGCGTTTTGACGAAACCATAAAACAATTTGGTTTCGAACAAAATTGCGAAGAAGCTTGCATTTACAAGAAAGAAAGTGGGAGCTCTATAGCATTTCTCATACTATATGTGGACGATATACTTTTAATGGGAAATGACATTGCTCTATTACAATCGGTGAAAGTATGGTTATCCGGTAACTTCTCAATGAAAGACCTTGGTGAAGCAGCCTATATACTTGGTATAAAGATCTACAGGGATAGATCGCGTAGACTGCTTGGTCTTTCACAGGCTACATACATGGAAAAGGTGCTAAATCGGTTTAGCATGCTTGAATCGAAACGAGGTAACTTACCCATGGGACATGGAGTAAATTAAACAATCATCAATGTCCTAAAACTGATGATGACAAACGACGCATGGCTGTAGTCCCGTATGCCAGCGCGATCGGTTCGATTATGTATGCTATGCTATGCACTAGACCTGACGTAGCGTTCACGTTATCTGTAACGAGTCATTACCAAGGGAATCCGGGAGACGAGCATTGGATTTCCGTCAAGAACATTCTTAAGTACTTGAGAAGGACTAAAGATATGTTCCTAGTGTACGGAGAAGGAGATCTGAAAATTGAAGGATTTTCAGACGCTAGTCATCTCACAGATGAGAATGATTTTAAATCCCAATCAGGATACCTGTTTATCTTGAATGGGGGCGCGGTCAGTTGGAAAAGTTCCAAGCAGGGAAGCGTAGCTTTCTCTACGACCGAGTCAGAGTACATCGCTGCTGCGGAAGCAGCAAAGGAAGCAGTTTGGATTAGAAAGTTCATTACAGAACTAGGAGTGGTGCCTGACATTGTCAATCCCATTACTCTGTATTGTGATAACAATGGAGCCATTGCGCAAGCAAAGGAACCACGGTCTCATAATGCATCCAAGCACTACCTAAAGCGATACCACATCATAAGAGAGATTGTGGCTAGAGGAGATGTGAGAATAGAAAGAGTACCTACAGAGGACCACATTGCAGATCCGTTGACAAAGCCTTTAACCCAGAAAGTACATGATCGTCATTTAACTTCTACTAGGATAAGTTTTAGAAACAATTGGCTTTAGTCCAAGTGGGAGTATGTTGGGGTTTGGTGTCCTATAGTCAATTGTTGCAGGATACAAACTTAATGTAAATGAATTGTTCTTTATATCATTTGTTTTAATGAGATATATGTTTTATAACTATATAAAGGCAATCCCTTTTAAGCACTATATAAAGTCTAATAAAAGGAAATCCGTAAGTTTGTTTAAAGTGATTATAAAGTGTTCATACAAGCATGAAGTGAGACAAAACTTTATAATAAACTAATAAACTTAAAACCACCCCAAGTCAAGTGATATGTTTAGGATTGATATATCACTGTTGAGACTTGTATGTAACAATGTCTTCTGTCCGACAGAAAGCTGATCTCACAAGCTTCATATATATATAGATATCTGGACAGTTACATAGATCCGATGAAACGTCGTTCATTAGGATTGGGGATCCGATTTGAGATAACAGGATGGGTAGATTCATCCTTGTCACCTGTTCATCTCATTGGTATTAATAGGTATAAGTAATCCTCAGACTCAAAGGAATGTTAATTGGTCATCCTGAATTACTGAATGTGAGACTTTGATCCTGTGGTCCCACGATCCTTAACAGAGATGACTCTGGGGTGTGAACTGCAAAGGTTGGGTGTCACAGGAAGTAATGTCAGGGTAGTTATACATTGGATTGAGCATTTATCACTCCCGATTAATGGGAGATATATCCAAGGATCGCTTGTGGAAGACTCGACTCTAAATCCTTGCAAGGTGATAGCTTAAGAGTAGAAATACAGATTTCACTTAACCTATCTATTTGAGTTGACTCGGCCTGTACAAGTAAAACGAACGTCTCGCTATATGTGACTTGACATCACCCATAGTCATAAGATTCAGTTCAAGGATATAGTTGATAAAGGATCGAATTATACTGTAACTAATACGGAAGGGTTAACGACAGAATCAACCTGTCTTCTTAACGGACTCTGGGGGAATGATTACAGACTTGCCTATAACATACTCAGTACATCATTCCGTTATGCAAGGATTAAATATAATTCTTGAAGAAATTAATTTAATAGTTGCATACGGCCAGAAGTAGTAAGAACCTAATGGATCACACATAAGACTTGGAACCAAAAGAGAGATGGATATGATTAATAGATGGAAGCCCAATTGAGCCCAGTAAGGCCCATTTATATAGAGGGGCCCGAAATTTATATATAGTAAATAAGGAATTATTTTAATTCCATTAATCCTAATTTGATTAGGTTTGTGAATTAAATTAATTAAGAGATAATTAACTTAGGAGTTTTAATTAGATTAATATACTCCTATTATTATCCAATTAGGTTATTTATTATTATTATCCTAAATGTATTTGATATATTATAAGATAATAATTAGGAATCCTATTTCGAATGGAATTCCTATTAAGTAACCTATTCCTATCTAACTAGGGTTTAGATACAAGCGACTAGATATACCCCCTCCCTATGAGAATTTCGACTAAGCTAATCCCCTCCCCTTAGTGTGATTTTCGAAACCTACATTAAGTAAGAGAGAGTGAATTCGCATCCCCTAGTTTGTGGACAAGAATTTATATGGCTTCCGTCAATTGATTAATCTCATCCATCTCTTTTTCCTCTTTGATCTTGTGTTGGTTAATTAGAGGCAATCTAATTTGGTTGCATCTCATAAGGGTTGATTCCATCTTAACCTCACCGTGTTATACTTTGTGGTTGGAATCTCGAAGAAGATTTGTGGGCGCTTCTTTAACAACGGTAGATTGTTCATCGAAAGGTATTCCTTCTTATCCCTCTTTATATGAAATAACGATTAACGGATCCTATGGTTAAAAGGAAGTAGGCTAAAATTTTTATATTTCCGCTGCTATACCTTAGCCTTAATTTCCTTCAGGAATTAGTTCTAAGCAAGGGTATTCTCAATGTAAAACCAGGTTCCTTTCATCTTCAGTCTTGGGTGCCGGATTTGTTGGAGTTTTATGTCCTATAGACAATTGTTTTAGGATATAAATATTAATGAATAAATTATTTATTTAAATCATTTGTTTTAATAAGATATAGTATGGTTATAACTATATATATGAAAGGCATTAATCTTTTGTAAGTAAAAGTAATCCCAAGTTTATTTGAAGTAGTTATAAAGTGTTCATACAAGCATGGAGTGAGACTGTACTTTATAATAAGTTAATAAACTTAAAATCAACCCAAGTCAAGTAATATGTTAAAGGGGTTGGCATATTACTGTTGACACTTGCATGTAACAGTGTTTTTTGTCAAGACAGAGAGTTGATCTCACAAGCTTTAGATATGAAGATATCTAGACAATTACATGGATCCGGTGAAGGAGTTTATTAGGATTGGGACCCGACTTAAGATACTAGTATGGATAGATTTATCTAAGTGTCATCTGTTCATCTCATTAGTGTTAGCAGGTATAAGTAATCATCAGACTCAAACAATCATGAATTAGTGATTCTGGATAATAGAGTGTGATGCTTTGATTCTATGTGAGCACGATCCACTACATGGGAGGCCATGGTGTGTGTGTGTGAGCAGGGTTGGGTATTACATAAAGTAATTGCAGGATAGTTAATGATAGATTGAGCATTCGTCACTCCTGATAAGTAGGAGATATATCTAAAGGGTCGTTTGTGGTGAATTGACTGAAATCCTTGCAATGTGATAGAGTTAAGAGTAGAAATGGAGATTTCACTTAACTTATCTTTGAGAGCTAATTCCACATGGACAAGAATAACAGACTATTCGTTATATGTAACATGACATGTTCCATGGCTATAAGAATGGTTTGAAGGATATAATTGATAAGGATCGAATTGTACTGGACCTAATACGGAAAGGTAAACGTCAGTATTCAACCTGGCTTCTTATTGCACTGGGGGAATGTCTAAGGTTCTGCTAGTAACAGCTCGCGAAGTCATTCTGTTATATATAAGTTGAAATTAATCAGGATGAATTAATTCCAATAAATATATACGACTAGTAGCAATAAGAACCTAATGGGTCGCAAATGGGACTTGGAACCGGAGGACGGAATTATAATTTAGAGGGACTACCTATATGGGCCGAAATTTGTAGTATAATTAGGGATAAAATAATTTGATTAATAATTATAATTAGATTATAATTATAAATTAAATTATAAGATTATCTGATAATATTAATTAGAAGTTTTAATGTGATTATAATTCTAATTAATTATCCCTAACTTAAATTAATATCTAATTGGATTAGAATTATTATCTAAATATATTATGATATTATTAAGATAATAATAAGTATTTATTTAATTATCTAATTAGTAATCATATTCCGAATTGGATTCTAATTGATTAATTAAATAATACAACTAGGGTTAGGATTTGAGAAGTCTATAAATCGACCCTACCCCCTGTGTATTTCGACCAACTCAAGTTTGGAGGCTAGGAATACTTCCGAAATCATCCCGTCTAAATTAGGGCTGGGCGCGGATCCTCGAGATACTGGACCGGACCGAATATCCGAGGAAAAAACTCTGGAATTGGACCGGACCCTTGACTTTTTTTGGAGAACCGAACTGAATTGGACCATTGATTTTTTGTCAAAGAACTGGATCGAAATTTATCCAGCACCGGACCGATAACCGAATTGGATTAGACCGAACTAGACTGAAATAACCGAAAGTTTAGCAATAATAAATTTATATTTTAATAATGGATCCCCAAATAAAATTATTAATTTTAATTTATATGTATTATTTTTAGATAAAAGTATCAAAATAAATTAGTAAATGTAGAGGGGTTTTTATGAAAAATAAAAGAATATGTATAGCAGGGGTAATATTGAACTTTACAAATGATGTTGCTATTGAACAATTGAAGAAAAGATTAGTAAAAAAGAATGCACTTGTGTTTGATGGAGTGTCTTTTCATATGAGGTGTTGTTCTCACATTCTTGATCTAATTGTCAAAGATGGTCTTAAACTAGTGGATGAGTAAATCAAAAGAATTAGAGTTGTGGTTAGATTTATCCGAAACAGCCCACAGAGATTGGCTATGTTTAAACGTTGTTGTGTGTCGTCGGCTATTAAGTATACAAGAGCATTATGCTATGATTGCCCCACTAGGTGGAATAACACCTATTTGATGTTAGATGTTGATAAGAAATTAGAAGATCTTGATAAGAAATATGCAGAGGATTTTGTGAATGATATTCTTGTTGAGAGTGATTGGTTGAGTATTAAGAATCTTTGTAGGTTTTTTAAAAGATTTTATGATATAACTTGTAAATTCTCTGGTTCATCATATCCTACCTTTAGCCTTTATTTTTCCGAGGTAATGAAAATTCTCAAGGATATTTTATTATGTCAAAACAGTAAAAATCCTTCCTTAAAATACATGGAAACTCAAATGAGGGAAAAATTTGATAAGTATTGGGGTTATATTGACACAATGAATGTGATGCTTTTTGTATCAGTAGTTTTTGACCCAATGTATAAAATTAAGTACTTGATGGCTAAGTAAACTGAATTTTATAGTGCAAACAATGCTAATGAGTTGGTGGCACAAGTGACAAAAATTATTATTGCATTGTTAGATGAGTATATAGTGCAAAATGTGCAAGAAAATGTGAATCTTGGAGCACATTCTTCTAGTTTGGATGAAACAGATGATGACATTGATGATTATTTTTTGAATATTGATAAAGATATGTCAATTGAGGGAGAATGGGAAAGATATGTCAATGAGGCACCTGAAAAATATGTAATTGAGTTTGACCTTCCATTGTGGTGGAAGGTTAATGCTATAAGATATCCTGCTTTATCCAAAGTTGTAAAAAATGTTTTTGCAATTCAATGCACAACTGTGGCTTCTGAATCTACGTTTAGCACAAGTGGTGGAACTTTGGATCAATTTAGGAGTTCTTTAACTCCTGCTACAGTTGCGGTTTCGATTTGTTGTCAAGATTGGTTGAAAACGTCAACTCAAACTTTCAAGCATGGAGAAGAAGTTGAAGATCTTGAACCTATTGAAGAAGGTAATATTTACTTAGCAATTATATTTCATAGTTTTATTTTAATTAAATGTTTATGAATACTAACTATATAAATGTTATTTAACTTGTAAAAATTAGTTCTGATCCTGAAGTTGCATCGTCTCTTTTATCCATATTTCAATTGGAGATCGAAGGTTTTTTTAACTGAAACAAATTTATTTGGTAAGCATATTTTGTTCCTTTTACTTTTTGCTAGTGTGTTGATTAATTTTATTGAAGTGAAAGCTAATTAATTTAACATTTGTTGATTCACTAATATGGTAAATTTTATATCTTCAGGTTGATGTTTTGGCTTTTACTGCATTTCCTTTAGAAAACAAGGAATTTATTGTGTTAAGAAGATTCAATTGCAAATTGGGATGATGATTATAGAGATTGTGGTCTGATCATATTTTGCTAATGAAGTGTTGTCTTTTTTGGAATTAAATGTTGCTTGTTTTTATCGATTTGTTATTTTGTAACTTTGATTTTTATAGGTTTTTTTTAGCATTGTTGTCTACTGTAACTTTTAATGAATGTTGTTTACTTCCTAAAAAAATATTATTTATTTCAAGTTATGTAAGATAATAAAATTCTATATTTTATTATCTTGTAAATTAAATTTTTAATTTATTTTTTAGGACTTAAAATATTAGATATTTATCCGAATCACCGAAAAATTATATTGGATTGGACCGGAACTGAATCTCTGAATCCCCGAATCCCCGAACTGGACTGGACTGAAATTTTGGGACAATTCAATTCTGGAGATTTATTCTTTCAATACAATCCTGGAGATTTCATTTTATTAATCTCCGAATTTCAATCTAATACTGGAGATTCATGAATCCCCGACTTGGACCGAACTGTGCCCAGCCCTAGTCTAAATTACTCACTCCTTTACTCTCTCTTTGATCTCGTGTAGATTCCTTTAGAGGCAATCAATTTAGATTGATATTCATTGGTTGATTACTAATTTCTTTTCTGTTCTGCTGTGATTATTGTTCGTGATACACAGATTAAGAGTTGTGTGAACTTCATTTGCAACTGTAGATAGTTCGTCAATTAAGGTATTTCACTCTATCCGTCTTTTTATGAAATAACAATTAACGGATCTTGGAAAAAGGGAATAGATAAACCAGATAAAATTTTATAATTCCGCTGCACCTAGGCTTGTCTATTTTCCTTCAGAATTTTGATCCCTTTGCAGAGAAATCTACTAATGCTCAAGTATGGGTTCGTTTATACTCACTCCCTTGGGAATACTGGGATGTACAAATACTGTCAGATATTGCAAAAGGTCTCGGGGGTCTTCTTCGAGTTGACAAAGCTATCATTGAGGGTGATTTTGGCCATTATGCTCGTATGTTACTTGATGTGGATTTAGCTGGGGATCTTCCTACCCAACTCGAAATTGAACGAGATGGTAAGAAATTTTGGACTGATGTGGTTTATGAGAAACTTCCTAGTTTTTGCAAAGTTTGTTCTTGCATAGGACACATAGCTTATGACTGTAGGAAGATCAGGAAACCTGCCTCTTTTGAATCACGCCTCCATACTAAGGACGCAAACATTAGAGCTCATGTGGCTAAGCCACGGCTTGAGAAGCAATATGTTGTTATTCTAGTTTATGAAGTAACTGCTAGAATTGTTGCTGATATTGCTCCACCTATTATGGTTAGGTTTGGGAAGGAATCTGAGGGGATTTTATCTGGAAGCCCTGAAGGTTATGGTATGGAACATGTTGTTGAGTTGTGTCCTCGTCTGGATTCACTAGGTTCTGATAATTTACTTATGGGAGATACTGCTGCCTCACCCTCCCTCTTTTCGGATTTGTCCCCTAATATTCACTCCGTGCTAAGTCTTCTTTGGCTTCAAATTCCTCGGACTGATCTTTTGTCATTTGGCTATGTTTGGAACTCAACAGTTGAACTTGATCTGCTCCACACGCTACTGTTGTTGCCTCGTCGGTCCCGGGCGCCTAGGATTCTATTGGTCCGCTGGTCTGCTCCTCCGCCTGGATGGATTAAAATTAATTCGGATGCCTCAGTTACCACTGCCAGTGCCGGCTGTGGAGGTGTGTTTAGCGATTCTGATGGACACTCAGTGGGTTCTTTTGCTTTTCCGGCTTCTTGCTCCCTAGTGCATGCTACGGAACTCTCTGCTGCACTTTATGCAATTTGTTTGGCCTATAATAAGGGCTGGCACCATCTTTGGCTTGAAAGTGACTCGATCTATGTGGTATCTCTACTTTGTCATGCTGACTTATTGGCCCCTTGGGAGCAGCATTAAGAGCTTTTGGAGTGTTGTGCCTTGCTTCATGAAATCCATTTCGTTGTGTCACATGTTTTTCGGGAAGGTAATCAGGTTGCTGATGCATTGGCCAACTTCGGCAGGATCAGATCAGAGCCTCACTAGTGGGACTCACATCTTCATTTCTATTCTAGTTATATTTGGAAAAACTGTAACGGCCGAGACTTATATCGGTTCGTTTAGTTTTACCATTTCACTCTTTGACATTATTAAGTACCTGAACTTTGTCTAAAAAGTCGATTGGTCTTCTAAATAATAAACAGACTTGTAACCATCTAAAGCTGCTGACAATGATCTATTCAATCCATAATGTTATATATTAAATTTGATACTAAACAATTTTAATTTTTGAAAATTTTCATTTTGAGGTCGTTATAGGTCAAAATAATTACAAATTTAATGTATCTAAATAAAAGATTAGGAATTAATTAATCAAAATATAAAAAATGGGAGGAACAATACTTTTAAGAAACAAAAGGGGCATTCTGAGAATTGAACTCGGGACCTCTCACACCCTAAGCGAGAATCATATCACTAGACCAAATGCCCAAAGTTGAAGCTAATTTCAAATTTATCATTGTAAAGCTTACTCAATGCTAGTCCCCCATTCAGAATTTGTAGCTACCAGTGCTAATCAAATATAACTTTCAAGAAAAAAACTTAATATCTAGGTTTTCAATGCTTAATATATTAAGTACCCAAACTTTGTCTAAAAAGTCGATTGGTCTCCTAAATTATAAACTGACTTGTAACCATCTAAACTTGATTACAATGATCTATTCAATCCTTAATGTTATATATTAAATATGATACTGAACAATTTTTATTTTTGAAAATTTTTCATTTTGATGTCGTTATCGGTCAAAATAATTAAAAATCTAATGTTTCTAAATAAAAGATTAGGAATTAATTAATCAAAATATAAAAAATGGGAGGGACAATACTTTTAAGAAATTAAAATTTATAGAAAATGAGGAACAAAGGGGCAAAAGAAAAGATGGGAGATAGAAAATGAGGATCAAATGGGGTAAAATAAAATATGGGAGAGACAATGCTTTTAAGAAACAAAAGGAGCATTCCGAGAATTGAACTCGGGACCTCTCGCACCCAAAGCGAGAATCATACCACTAGACCAAATGCCCAAAGTTGAAATTGATTTCAAATTTATCATTGTAACGCTCAATCAACTAGGCCCCCATTCGGTAGTGGGACAGAGATGGACCAATAGGAGGAGAAGGAAAACCTAAACTAATGGACTTCTTAACGCAGCCAGCCGCCATCACCTGATTAGCGATCGATCTCCATCCTCCATCGTGGTTCCTCCATTTGTTCCTCCTTCGTCGTTCCTCCGTCGTGCGTCCCTTCCCAACACTCTCCTCTTTTGTTTCGCAGAACACTGTTCCGTCTCGTCCTTCCTTATTATATAGTGTCATTCCTTCTCATCGTTCTATTCCGTCTCGCACATGCGATCAACACCAATACAGCCGCCGATCTTCTTTCTGATCTGATAGAACGCAGCTGCGGCACTGCCGCCGAGCTCGATCGAACCCTCTCTCTTTCGATCTGTTTTCTCATGCTTTCCGATCCGGTTTCTTCTTCTTAGAAATTAAAAATTATTTGCACTTTTCTTCTCTTTAAGTGAGATTAAAAAATTTGTCCTAATCTGATTGTTTCACACATTATTTTGTGTTTCCATATTTTCTTGTTTTTTGGTTTTGAATTAGATCTTGGTTCATGGTTGGTTTTCTGAAACCATAGCCGCTTATGATCTTGGCCTCCAATCGCTCTGTGGCGGTTTCTGACGATCTCATGGTGGGTCTTGTGTCTATTCCTCCTCCGGAGGATTATGTAGGTATTGGTGTCCTTTTCAATCCTAGTCTAAGATTCTCTGGCAATTCCAACTCTTACATCGTTCAATCGGCTACTCTGAAGCGTTCTTTTGCTTCTGTTGTTTCAAATCATGTGCAGGCACCGCCATCCTCTTCTACTCAGGTGACTGATATCGGCGGAATCAAGACCGCTGTGTCGCTTTAGGTTCCCACTCACTAATTGGAAGGCTGGTTCTCTCGAAGGAAGATGCCCCATAGAAGGTGTTGGATTTAAAGAAAGCCCTGAACTCCATTTGGGGATTGACTGAACCATGGAGTCTAATCTCAATTGGTCATGGATATTTCCATGTCATTCTGCAATCTCATGGGACCAAGGAATTGGTTCTAAGTAAGGGTATTCTCAATGTAAAACCAGGTTCCTTTCGTCTTCAGCCATGGGTGCCGGATTTGTTGGAGTTTTATGTCCTATAGACAATTGTTTTAGGAAATCAATATTAATGAATAAATTGTTTATTTAAATCATTTGTTTTAATAAGATATAGTATGATTATAACTATATATATGAAAGGCATTAATCTTTTGTAAGTGAAAGTAATCCCAAGTTTATTTGAAGTAGTTATAAAGTGTTCATACAAGCATGTAGTGAGACTGTACTTTATAATAAGTTAATAAACTTAAAATCAACCCAAGTCAAGTAATATGTTAAGGGGTTGGCATATTACTGTTGACACTTGCATGTAACAATATTTTCTGTCGAGACAGAGAGTTGATCTCACAAGCTTTAGATATGAAGATATCTAAACAATTACATGGATCCGGTGAAAGAGTTTATTAGGATTGGGACCCAACTTAAGATAACAGTATGGATAGATTTATCTAAGTGTCAATTGTTCATCTCATTAGTGTTAGTAGGTATAAGTAATTCTCAGACTCAAACAATCATGAATTAGTGATTTTGGATTATAGAGTGTGATGCTTTGATTCTGTATGAGCACGATCCACTACATGGGAGGCCATGGGGTGTGTGAGAGCAGGGTTGGGTATCACATGAGGTAATTGCAGGATAGTTAATGATAGATTGAGCATTCGTCACTCCTGATAAGTAGGAGATATATCTAAAGGGCCGCTTGTGGTGAATTGACTGAAATCCTTGCTAGGTGATAAAGTTAAGAGTAGAAATGGATATTTCACTTATCTTATGTTTGAGAGCTAACTCCACATGGACAAGCATAACAGACTATTCGTTATATGTAACATGACATGTTCCATGGTTATAAGAATGGTTTGAAGGATATAATTGATAAGGATCGAATTATACTGGACCTAATATGGAAAGGTAAACGTCAGTATTCAACCTGGCTTCTTATTGCAGTGGGGGAATGTCTAAGGTTCTACTAGTAACAGCTCGCGAAGTCATTCCGTTATATATAAGTTGAAATTAATCAGGATGAATTAATTCCAATAAATATATACGACTAGTAGCAATAAGAACCTAATGGGTCGCACATGGGACTTGGAACCAGAGGACGGAAATTATAATTTAGAGGGACTACCTATATGGGCCGAAATTTGTTGTATAATTAGGGATAAAATAATTTGATTAATAATTATAATTAGATTATAATTGTAAATTAAATTATAAGATTATCTGATAATATTAATTAGAAGTTTTAATGTGATTATAATTCTAATTAATTATCCCTAACTTAAATTAATATCTAATTCGATTAGAATTATTATCTAAATATATTATGATATTATTAAGATAATAATAAGTATTTATTTAATTATCTAATTAGTAATCCTATTCCGAATTGAATTCTAATTGATTAATTAAATAATACAACTGGGGTTAGGATTTGAGAAGTCTATAAATAGACCCTACCCCCTATGTATTTCGGCCAACTCAAGTTTGGAGGCTAGGAATACTTCCGAAATCATCCCGTCTAAATTACTCACTCCTTTACTCTCTCTTTGATCTTATGTAGATTCCTTTAGAGGCAATCAATTTAGATTGATATTCATTGGTTGATTACTAATCGCTTTCTTTTCTGCTATGATTATTGTTCGTGATACACGGATTAAGAGTTGTGTGAACTTCGTTTGCAACTGTAGATGGTTCGTCAATTAAGGTATTTCACTCGATCCATCTTTGTATGAAATAACAATTAACGGATCTTGTAAAAGGGGAATAGATAAACCAGATAAAATTTTACAATTCCGCTGCACCTAGGCTTGTCTATTTTCCTTTAGGATTTTGTTCCATTTGCAGAGAAATCTACTAATTCTCAAGTATGGGTTCGTCTATACTCACTCCCTTGGGAATACTGGGATGTACAAATACTGTCAGATATTGCAAAAGGTCTCGGGGGTCTTCTTCGAGTTGACAAAGCTATCATTGAGGGTGATTTTGGCCATTATGCTCGTATGCTACTTGATGTGGATTTAGCTGGGGATCTTCCTACCCAACTCGGAATTGAACGGGATGGTAAGAAATTTTGGACTAATGTGGTTTATGAGAAACTTCCTAGTTTTTGCAAAGTTTGTTCTTGCATAGGACGCATGGCTTATGACTGTAGGAAGATCAGGAAACCTGCCTCTTTTGAATCACGCCTCCCTACTAATGACGCAAACATTAGAGATCGTGTGGCTAAGCCACGGCTTGAGAAGCAATATGATGTTATTCCAGTTTATGAAGTAACTGCTAGAATTGTTGCTGATATTGCTCCACCTATTATGGGTAGGTTTGAGAAGGAATCTGAGGGGCTTTATCTGGAAGCCCTGAAGGTTATGGTATGGAACATGTTGTTGACTTGTGTCCTCATCAGGATTCAATTGGTTCTGATAATTTACTTATGGGAGATACTGCTGCCTCACCCTCGATTTCCTGGGCTGATCAATCTGAAATGGATGAGGGTGAGTGGCAGACTGTGGTTCGAAACAGAAACAAGAAATCATGGGTCTCTTCGGATCTTCTAGAAAGTTTGTAATAACGTTCTAAGAGGGTCAGTAGGCCTCATGCTCATTTTACACGACTGTGTTGTACTAGAACTGCAGGGGTATCAACAACTCGGATACCCAATGTTACCTTTTCCATTTATATTCATTGCATAAGCCTGTTTTTCTCTGTCTAGCCGAGTCGTTAGTTGGTTTGCTTGCTATTCGTCAATCCTTTTGGGATATTATTGGGATGGCTTTTGTTGCTGATCATCAAAGGCATCGCCAGACTCTTTGGGTCTTTAAAGCTGTTACCTTCGCTCCTCTGGTTTCTATTGTTTTGTCTTATGATCAGTTTGTGCTCTTTAGCTTCTTCACTTTTGGTATTACTCAATTTATATGCTTTATTTATGGTAGTGTTTGGGCGAATCGTCGTATTGACTTGTTTGATACCATCTCTCGCCTTCATAGTATGTCTCCGGGTAAGTGGCTCCTTTTGGGTGATTTCAATGCTTTGTTGGACCGGTCGACCGTCTGCTCCTCGACCTTGTAGGGAATTTTGCACCTTTTGGATCGAAATAAATGGTTGGATTTGCTTGCTTCGGGACCCCATTGCACTTGGTGTAATGGTTGTCAAGGTGTCGCTCGGGTTGATAGTAGACTTAAAAAGGCTATTGTATTTGAGCCTTTTGCTACCTTTTGGTCTTATACTAGCACAATGCTCCCCAGGCATCACTTGGATCACCATCCTTTACTCTTTCTTTTTACCAAAGGGAAACCACGGGTTGCTCGATTCCGGTTTCAGAAAATGTGGCAGACTCACCCTAGGCTTTGGCAGGTGATCACTGACTACTGGTCTCTTACGCACCTATTGCTTGCACCAATGTTGTTAATCTGTTATAAATTGCGAGGTCTCCGTTAGGTGCTTTGGCAGTGGAATCGTGAGGTCTTTGGTAACCTTGATGTCAACATTTCCAGATGAGAGGAGAAGCTTCATAATATTCAGTTAGATATTGCTGCTTTTGGGTTTTCTCCTGAGCTTCATAGTCTCGAGGCTTCTGCTCATGTGGATCTGGATCATCATTTATTATGGAAAGAGATTTACTTGAAAAAGAAGAGTCATATTAGATTGCTTAAGTCGAGGGACCGGAATAGCTCTTTCTTTCATCGCTCTGCCAATTGAAAGAAGCCTTCAAGGGGCATTGCAGAATTGGAAGTGGATGGTGAGTTGATTACTGATCCTGGCCAGGTTTCTACTCAGATTGTTTCTTACTACTCCAGCCTTTTTTCTAACCCCTCGGGTTTGGTGGATCTTTTGTGGGTTCATGATATCATCCCGAGTCTTATGTCTGCTGATGAGAATGATTCCCTTACCCGTGTTCCGAGCAGTTTTGAAATTAAGGATTCTGTCATTGCTATGGACCCTAATAGTGCCCCTAGTCCGGATGGCTTTACTGGTGAGTTCTTTCAATCCTTTTGGGATATTGTTGGGGCTGATGTGTGTCTTATGTTTTTTTGGTTCTTTGAATATGGTTCCATTACCCCTGGTCTGAACTCAAACATCATGACCTTGATTCCCAAGGTGGATGGTGCAATTACAATCGATCAATTTCGCCCTATTGTTATGAGCAATTTTTGCTATAAGGTAATAACAAAGATCCTCATGGATAGGTTGGCTCAGGTTGCTGGCAGGATTGTTTCTAATAACCAGTTTGGATTTGTAAAAAGAAGGAACATCGATCATTGTATTGATGTGGCTTCTGAAGGTGTGAATATTCTTGATAAAAAATGTTTTCACTATGCCATTTTCCCTTTCATATGACACAAGATACATGACATACATTTGTTTTCGTGTTGTCTGAATATGTTTCATGACAGTATTTTAATTCTATGTCATCCGAAGGTGAAATAAAAAAATGCACTCGCGTCTCAAATGACGTTACGGTTACAGTATGTTGTCATCCCAAAAGAACACGATTTTGATGGAAAAGTCACTTAAGCATCAGACGACACTTCGAATAAATGACTGTCATTGTTGTACGAAAATAAAAAAGCGGCAACCAGAACTTAGAAAAGCGGGGGAGCAAAAAGAGCAAAAAAATTAACGCGCGCTCAAAACTCAAAACCTAAAATCGATTCCCCCTCTTCTCATTTCTAATTTCATATCCTCTTTTTCTATCTCCACATCTTTCTTCCTCAAACTAAAGATCTCCAAATAGTTTCTCTCTCTTTCCTCCTCTCAACAAAGCGTTGATGGCAACACCTTAGAGCAGCCATGGTCTCCCTTTTCCTACTTTGCTTTATATGTTGTTTTTGTTCCTCCATTTTCTTCAGCTCTTAGAGGATCGATTTTAAAGTTAGAGGTAAGGTTCCCCATATTTTGAATCGATGGTTTACCTGTCTCGTTGTGGCCCTAACTTATGTATATTTTCTATAGGGTTTATACATAATCTACAATATTTACATGTTTAATCTTTTTGTTGTCTTTTTCTCTCTCTCCAGGCTGATCTACAGATCCAAGATGGCATTAGTCTCCTTACTTGTGGATCTAACAAGTTCTGTCCATTTGTTCATGGCCTTCTTGAATTCAAGTTCTGGTAAGTTCGATCTGAATTTTTGGGCTATAATAAATTTATGTCATCTATTATGCGTTTTTGTGCATAAATTGGTGATTGATCTTGTGAAGGAGTTTTTGGATTATTGTTGAACTGGGCAGTTTGGGTCTTGTGATTTGTCAATTCCTTCAAATTGTTTCACAGAGATGATTTTAGATAATTGCTTCAGGTAACTTTTCGCACTCTGAAATGCACACCAAGTGTTTGTTTTTATGACTAACTAAACTTTTCTACAACAGACAGGCCAACAAAACATGTGTATGTATGCGTGTATGTTTGTGTATAATTGGTTATTGTGACCTTCATCTTCATCTCTTATAAACGATCCCTTTTGATGTTCCGTTATGATATATTCCCCTATTTTTAGGATTTGCTAATTTGACCTTGCTAGCATGTGCTTTTGGTGAATCCTTCTAATTTGCATAACTAATGGCATGTGTTGCCATGGCTCAAAGATGTTTGCTTTATGTGGTTACTATCAAATGCTGATGAAGATCAGTAAATTCAGATTTTGGCTATGTAATTAAGCAAATATACATGTTTTGATGAAAGCATGTTATGTTATTTAGAGAAGCATACAGTCGAATGGAGACACAACTAGCAAAGACTACCTATCAATATGTTTCCTCTGTAACTTTAATAATTCACTTCACCCATTTCTAATCTATACAAAGACAAAATGATTATCCTCTCTTTAATTAGGATAGTTTGGAATTATATATATTTTTCTGTAAGTTCAAATTCAAAAGAAGTTTGTTTTTTGGTTTGTAAGAAGATATTTGTCTTATATATAGAAAAAAGTGGAGATGATAATCATATGGGTAACATGTATAAATACTAGTACATGTATAAATACCCTTCTTTGCTTTTTTGCCCCTTAATCACACCAATCTAATTATTTCCCAATTTTACAATTAAAGTTGTGAAATTAGAGTTTGTTCTCACTATATATGTAATCAGATTTTGAAGTAGATACCAGACCGATCAGATCAATAACAAGTAGTTATGCTGTGAGCTGTTTGGTGTATTGGGAAGGAAAGCTTTTTGCGGATTATGTTGATAGGATTGTCAAGGTATACTATTATGGAGAATAATTAAGACCTGACCAGGTATTTAATGCACTAATTATATGGCTTTGTTGTTTGTTAGTCCAGATAATTTTATTTTTCAATCCCTGTTTGATCTCGAACCATATTTTTCGATCTCTGTTTGATCAGTCATTGAACTTGATGCAGCAAGATGCATAACATATATTGAAGTTTCCTAGTACAGGCTGCAGATATGTTCATCATAATATTTGTGCATGATGATTGCTTCAGTTTCATCCTGATATGTGATTTCAGTTTGTGTCAATGTTCTTTCACATTTGGCTATGTTAATAGAGGGTTTGGTTATATGAAATGTTTCTTTACAAGAAATGAAAAATGGTGTAAGAGAAGCAACCCTTTTGCTTCTTTATATTTATATGCACAATGATCAGAATAATTTTTTAAACTTAAAATAACATAAGATCCATTTTATCCTAAATTGTGTTTGTCATGTTTTTGTCCATATGAGTTTATTTCTTGTTGGTCGATATCATGTTCCCCAAATAAATTCTACCTTTGTTCTTGTTCCCCAAATGAATTTGGGTCTGGTTTCTATTAATGGATTTGCTATGAATTTGGGTGAGATTTTGAAATTTTTGCTATTTTTGGATGGTGTATTGTAGTTGGAGACATCAACGAATCAGGAGCTGAATCAAAGAGCTCCTTTGTTTAAAGGGATAAGGTGCCAAAATAGGCCTATGGTTTTTAGGGAAGTATCAATTTAGGGTCAACATACAAAATAGCACCAATATAGGCTTAACGTTTAAAAAAGGTACCAATTTAGGTCTCAATGTTATTAGTGTTGAAACACCTTTCCACATAATTTTGATTTGACAAAATTGTTTAAGTATAAATTAAAATACATATTCTAAACACAGTAAGTTTAAATGCTTTGATTTATTCTACTAATGTGTTTGTTCAATGTTGAGTATAAATGTTATAAGTCATAAGGATTGGAAGGCCCAAGCCCAATACGGAAGCCAATGCCCAAGTCAAACAACTCAGTACACTCGGCCCGCGTATGTCAAGACGTTGCCGTTTTGAACAAAACGCAACTCAGCAAACGGAAGGATCTAGAAGACCTTCAGGAACAACTTCACAATGAAGCTGCTGAGTAGTCTCGACAAAGCGTACAAGACAGCAGCTGGCAAAGGAAAACTTCCAGACAAAGTGTTTCCGCTTTTGGAAAAGTTCAGACGACACAGTATGTTGTCCAGTTGACTTTACCATAAAAGGAGAGACCATCTGCTGAGCTGACCGAGGACAGAAGATACACGATTGTGATTGGCCGAGAGATCTGTACAAGTCAGGATGACAACGACACATAGCCGTTTCCCTCCAACGGTTATTTCGAATTTCAAAATGACCGATGACCCAGACGTCTCTATAAATAGTGCCATCACAAGCTTCACAAGATACAGAACTTGATCAAGCCATTACGCTGACCAAATCTCTACAAGTTCTGCAAGCAAGAAGCAAAGCAAAATTCTTACACTACATTTCTCATATCTGTGTAAAAGTCTAGAGTGATTGTAAATCGTCTAAAGTGTCTTAGCACATCTTTGTATTAGGACAAAACACTTATCATTTCTAGAGATAGAAAGGAGAGGTTGAGTACTCGGTTTTAAGTACTCAGCGGAGAGATTAGGATTGAGTAGAAGTATAGAGGAAGGTACTCTTGTCATACTCAATTGCTGATATTGTAAAAGGTTTGAGGCTCTACCTTTAAAGAGCTCAGTAGAGTATTTGAAATCTCGGAACGTGTTCCGGGGACAGGACGTAGGCTTAGAAGAAGCCGAACCTGGATAAATCTGCTGAGTGAAGTATTTCTTACCTTAACTCCTTATTTATATTGCTTGCTTTAAATAATCAAAACTGACCAAGTAAAGAGGTCAAGTTGAGTTGTGCGCATTGAACGTCTGAGCTCAGGAATAGACTCTAAGTGCTATCGCCTGACTCAAGCTAAGAAACTGACCTAGTCACCTATTGACTAAGCCAGTACCTTACTTTTTACTCAGCGCCGTTGTTCAAACTTTTTTTTAGAAAAAGAAGTCTGCCTAAATTGCAAAAAAGTTTAAATAATTCCTAACCCCCCCCTTGGAACTATACTTGCAACTAAACAAGGGACCAACAAGTGGTATCAGAGCTTAAAAGCTCACTTTAAAAGTTCTAACAACCTTGAGCTGATCCCTACCATGGGCGAAAACAGCACTCGGTTTCTCCCTGGAAACCAAACAACTCAAATACTGCCTGAGGGGCTGTCCATTACTAGGCCTCCCCTATTCTTCGGGTCAAACTATACCTTCTGGAAGAATAGGATGAAGAACTTCATTCAGGCTACAAACATGAGTGCCTGGCTATCTATAGTCCAAGGCCCGTTTGTACCTGTCGAGGTTGTGGCTGGCCAAACAGTTATAAAAGCTGAGGCCAAATGGACAGAGGATGATCTTAAGAAGCTTCAAAACCATGCTTCGGCTATTAATATGCTTCACTGTGCGCTCGATGCTGCAGAATATAACAAAATCTCAGGTTGCGAGTCGGCACAAGGGATCTGGAAAAAGCTGGAAGTCACCTACGAGGGAACAAATAAAGTGAAAGAATCCAAGGTGAATCAGCAGATGAGACTGTACGAGCTGTTCGAGATGAACAATGATGAGGGCATTTCAGACATGAACACAAGGTTCACCAACATCATAAATGAGCTCAAGAGACTTGGGAAAATCTTCACTGAGGAAGAACAAGTCAAAAAGATACTCAAGAGTCTTCCGAAGGACTGGCAAGCAAAGAAGACAGCAGTTGAGGAAGCTCAGGATTTAACCACCTACAAATATGACGAACTCATCGGTTCATTGCTGACCCATGAGATATCCATGAAAAACTTTGAGGTGAAGGAAAAATCTGAAGACAAGAAGCAGAAGTCACTTGTCATGAAAGCTGACTCCACTGACGGGAGTTCAACTGATGATGAGGAGATGGCTATGTTCACAAGGAAGATGAAAAGGCTATTCAAGAAGAGTGACAAATACTCTAAAAAGCCTTACAGAAAGTTTGATAAGTATAAGGCTGACTCAAGTGACAGCAAATACAGAAAGGATAGCTCAAAGCCCATTACATGCTTTGAGTGCCATCAAACTAGCCACATTAAGTCAAACTGCCCCACGCTGAGGAAAGACAAGAAAAGTGGGAAGAAAGCAATGGTGGCTACTTGGAGCGACAGCGATGAGTCTTCATCCACAGAAACTGAGGCCACCAAGTCAGCGAAGATATGCTTCATGGCTGACGAACTTGCTGAGCCATGCGTCTCTGAGCATGCTGACCCATCCATCGCATCAGATGATGAGGAACAATCAAATGAGGTAATTTCTCTTCCCCAGCTCAGAAACGATATGGTTAATGCCCTGAGTGATCTCTATACACTTGTCAAGAAGTGTAATAAGAAAGTTAGAGCACTCAGCAGGCGTTGTGATGAAGTGGAAGAGGTCAAACTGAGTGACCTCAGATACCTTCTTCAGGACAATTCGACTCTGCATGATAACATGAAGATCATGCATGAGTATGTCTCTGAAGTCCAGACAGTTTCAAAGAAACTGAGGAAGGACGTCACAACCATCCAGAACCAACTAAAGGTTCCAAATAAAAATAACATTCCTCTGAGAACTCAGTACCAAGGTACTCGGCAGAGATGGAATCCAAAGCGAAAAGTCCAGTGTGACTTTTGTGGGAAGTTAGGACACACCACTAAGGTGTGCTAGCACGCTCAGCACTGGGGTGCTGACAAGTCAGTAAAAAATCCTAAACAGAAGGTCAGTTGTGACTTCTGTGGAAAGAATGGCCATACTGTCCATGTATGCCGCCATAAAATAAAGTATGATGCTATACCTGTTGCACCTAACAAGTCAGGACCCAAAAAGAATTGGGTACCTAAAAGTAACTAGTTACAATGCAGGTAAGCCTGAGATGTGCCGAGAAGTCAAAGATGTGGTATATTGACAGCGCATGCTCAAGGCATATGACGGGTGATGAAACTCAGTTCATCACGTTTGAACGTAAATGAGGAGGGAGCGTAAGTTTTGGAGACAACAAGAAGGGTAAGATAGTAGGCTCAGGAACCATCGGAGGTAATCCTACTATTGAATCTGTCTCCCTAGTCAGCGGACTCAAATATAACTTACTCAGCGTAGCTCAGCTATGTGACAATGGGAGAAAAGTTATATTTGATGCTACTGGATGTAAAATATACGAGGGTAAAACAAATGAGTTAATTTTAACTGCCCCTCGGATAGATAATGTCTTCATGCTAGACTTAGAGAAAAAGTTTTCAAAAACTGTGTGCTTAGTAACAAAGGAAGAAAATTCCTGGCTATGGCACAGGAGACTTGGTCATGTAAGCATGGACCTCCTGGCCAAACTAGCAAGAAAGCAATTGGTTGAGGGACTGCCCGAACTTAAATTTCAAAAAGATCAATTATCCCACGCTTGCCAAGCTGGAAAACAAACCAAACAATCTTTTCACAGTAAAAACATTGTCTCAACTAAACGTCCGTTAGAGTTGCTACACTTGGATCTCTTTGGTCCAGTCCAGCCGCTGAGTCTGGGTGGAAGAAGATTTTCCTTGGTCATTGTAGATGACTTCTCTCGGTATACGTGGGTCATCTTGCTGACCAGCAAGGATGAGACTTTTGAGACATTTTCAAATTTGGTTAGAAAAATTGAAAATGAAAAAGACCTAAAATTAGCTCATATCCGTAGTGATAACGGTGGAGAGTTCAAAAACCAAAAGTTTGTTGAATTCTGTGAAGCCAGCGGCATTGACCACAATTTTTCTGCTCCTAGAACACCTCAGCAAAATGGGGTTGTAGAAAGGAAGAACAGAACTCTGGTTGAAATAGCCAGGACAATGCTGGATGAGCATAGGCTTCCAAAGTATTTTTGGGGAGAGGCTATTAACACAGCATGCTACATTCTTAATAGGGCTCTAGTTAGACCTATACTCAAGAAAACCCCCTATGAACTTTGGAAAGGACGAAAGCCCAATATTGGATACTTTCGTGCCTTTGGCTGTAGATGTTTTATTTTAAATACCAAAGATAGCTTAGCAAAGTTTGATTCAAAAGCTAATGAGGCTATCTTTTTGGGCTACTCAACAAACAACAAAGCATACAGAGTCTTTAATAAGCGAACTCAAGTTTTAGAAGAGTCAATACATGTAGAGTTCGATGAAACCGACCCTGCAGGTAGATACCAGCCGCTGACCGAAGATGATCCAAACTCAGTAACCATCGCTGACCCAGAACCAGCTACTGAGTCATTCACGAAAAGGCTGACCAAGAGTAAGAGTGAACCTAAGATTACTTTTACTGACCCATCTACTTCTGCAGAGATTGTTGAAATAGGAACAGCACAAGACATAAATCTACCCAAAGAAATAAGGATTCCAAGAGGGCACTCCGAAAGTGCAATCCTTGATTCTGTTGGGAATACCCTGATGACGAGGAATCAACTCAGGAAGTACCTCAGCAATGTTGCTTTCGTCTCAGTACAAGAATCGAAAAATTTCGCTGAAGCTGAGTACGATGAACGCAATGCAAGAGGAGCTCGATCAATTTCGAAGAAATGATGTATGGGAGTTAGTGCCTCATCCAAAGAGTCAAAAGACCATCGGAACAAGATGGGTCTTCAGGAACAAGATGGACGAACAAGGAAACGTAGTCAGGAACAAAGCAAGGCTTGTAGCTCAGGGCTACAGTCAGCAAGAAGGTATAGACTATGGTGAGACCTTTGCCCCAGTGGCAAGGCTAGAGGCAATTAGAATATTATGTGCATATGCATCTTACATGAATTTTAAATTATTCCAAATGGATGTCAAAAGTGCATTTCTTAATGGAGTTATAAACGAGGAGGTTTATGTAAATCAACCTCCATGTTTTGAGGACCCTAAGTTCCCAAACCATGTTTACAAACTCAAAAAGGCTCTGTACGGCCTCAAGCAAGCACCACGTGCTTGGTATGAGAGGCTGACCAGTTTCCTGCTGACTAGAAATTACGTCAGGGGCAAAGCTGATACAACCTTATTCATTAAGAAAAAGGGTAAAGATACCCTGCTGGCCCAAATTTATGTTGATGATATAATATTTGGTGCAACTAACGAATCAATGTGCAAGGAGTTTAGCAAACAAATGCAGACTGAGTTTGAAATGTCCATGATGGGAGAACTCAACTTCTTCCTCAGTCTTCAAATTAAACAAGGAAAGAATGGCATCTTCATCAGTCAAGCCAAATATGCCAAGGAGATCTTAAAGAAATATGACTTGGAAAATTGCAAGCCAATATCCACTCCTATGGGCACTGACACTGTCCTCTGTGCTGATGAGAATGGTAAGTCAGTAGACAGCAAGTTATATCGAGGTATGATAGGCTCTCTACTTTACTTGACAGCCAGTAGACCGGACATTCAGTTTTCAGTATGCTACTGTGCTAGATATCAATCTAACCCTAAGGAATCTCATTACATTGCTGTAAAAAGGATCCTTAGATAGTTGCAAAGCTCAGTGAAAGCAGGTTTGTGGTATCCAAATACTCATGATTTTACACTCATCGGATACACTGACGCTGACTATGGACGAGATAAGCTGGAACGAAAAAGCACCTCTGGAGGATGCCACTTCTTAGGAAGCTGTCTTGTATCCTGGTTCAGTAAAAAGCAGGCGTCAGTAGCCCTGTCCACCACTGAAGCTGAGTACATTGCTGCTGGTCATTGTGTTGCTTAAGTCCTATGGATCAAGCAACAGTTTGAAGACTATGGTGTTCAAACGAAAACAATTGAAGTCAAATGTGACAACAAAAGCGCAATTGATCTTTCTAAGAACCCAATTCAACACAGCAGAATGAAGCATGTCAGCATCAGACATCACTTCATTAGAGACCATGTACTCAAGGGTGAGATCAAGCTGACCTTTGTCCCAACGGATGAACAGCTTGCTGATATCTTCACGAAGCCACTGGCCCGTGAGCAGTTCAGCATACTGAGAGAAGCAATTGGTATGTTTAATCCTCTTCAGTAAATTCTTGTGCTAAATGAATATGAATGTTGAGTGAATTACATGCTGAATGATTTTTTGTTTGCTGAGTATCTCATTGAAACTGACTGAATATACAATACTGAGTAAACTTGCACACTGAGTAAATTAGTTTAGAACTTGAACTTAAAATCATCCTTAAATAATGCACTGACCACTCAGAATATCAAACGCTTGACATTCTAAATACTGAGTGATTAATCCGTTAGCATAAATGCAAAGCAGGCGTATAGCTTAGGATGACGTATTCGCCGTAATGTGTCATAAATGCCAGGATCATTGTCGATACATGATCCCAAGGCAAAACTGACACATGGATTCGATTAAGATCCACACCGTTCATTTCGTCTATAAATTATGGGTATTTCCCCATCTTTTACTCTTTACGCTTAATCAATTCTTAAGGCAAAGAAATCACTTAGAACTTCTTTTCTTTCAAATTCCTCTAATTCCTCCATCTCCGAAGAATGACTAAGTTATCTTTCAAAGTCTCCGGTGCCGGCCACCAAAAGTCCAGCTCCGATGAACCTTCACAAAACCCTTCTACACCGAGCAAGGGTAAAACTGGCCAAACTTCTGGCAAAGAGAAAGCTGTTAAGATCAGGACCTACTCCAAGGTCTTCGACAATATATCTGAATGGAAGGTAGAACCCTCCAGATGGGTTTCGGAGCACTTTGTACAGAACGAACAGCCATTTGCCGAATGGATTTCTAAAAACGAATGGACAGGGCTGTTCTCGGTCAGGGATGAGACATATCCTGACCTAGTGAGGGAGTTTTACCACAACCTCAAGGTTGCCAGTGACTCCGCCGACTACCTAAGCACTGAAGTAAAAGGGAAAACCATCTTCATCAACCCTCTGTACATAGGAAATCTCCTCCAGCTCAAAACTGAGGGAGTAAGGCTGAGGAAGTCAGGAGATCAGGACAAAACCAACTACGTCTATACCTTCTGCAAACCTGAGGGTCACTCAGGCGAGATCTCAGCATCTTCAATGGGACAGCACCAGAAGATGGCTCACTACCTGCTGAGCTATTTCATTTACCCAAAGATCAACTGCACTACATCAGCAACCAACTTTGAACAGTGCTTCATATGGCACATGCTGACGTACACCGCCATCAACATGCCGGTTTTCTTGGTTGCTGGGTTCCTACGCAGCACAGGTACACTAAGGTTAGGGTCAATTATCACTAGGATCCTCATCGACCACAAGATTGACCTCAAAGGTGAAGAATCCTTCAGAGGATCTGAGATAACAGCTGCCTCGCTAAGGGCACTTAAATTTGGACAACCCTTGAAGAAGGGAAAAGTTGCTGCTGCTGGTCAAACTGACCAAGCTGAGGAATCCACTGATGTGCCTCAGAAAGGGCGACGATCTAAGGCCCCTGCTTCCCGCAAGAGGAAATCTCCTGAGACTCCTTCACAAAACATTGAGTCTCCAGCAAAGAGGCAGAAGTCAGCTAGAAAGTTAGCTGAGAAAAGAAGCAGGCAAGATGAGCCTGGCACTGAGGAAGCTGCTGAGCTACCTCAGAAGAAGCAGAAGCCTTCAACACTGGCACCTCTCGACATCATACCAACTGATTTTATTGTACCCGGTGATTCTCATTTCACTCAATGCCAAGGTACTGATGCTGAGGAAACTGAGGTCCAGTTAGATGACCACTTCATCTCCCAAGTTGAGGAAGAACTTGATGGAGACAGCACTGCTGAAGAAGAAGCTGAAGCTAGCGGTCAGGATGACGCTGAGGAGTCTGAAGAGTATGACAGTGAAATCGAGGTTGAAAATGCTAACACTGGGTTAGAGTGTGGAGCTGTGCAAACTGACACCGAGTTAGCTGCTGGAGTTGAGCAAGTTGAGCAAGATGAGCAAGCTGACCAGACCCATACTGAGCACAAGGAACCTTCTCCTACTCACTCAGAAGAACCTGCTCATCATACCACTCCACCGCGTAGAAGGCGAAAGCTGGTTAAGGCCAGTGAGAAAATGGTCAGTGAACCTCCTGTGCAATCACCATCTATTCCTGAACTTGTCCTCTCCAAGACAACAAAGGATCCTTCTACTGTCAAACTGACATTCTTCAAGCGGCAATCCACTTCAACTTCCTCCGCGCCGTTGGAAAAACAAGCCTCTGTTTCTTCTCAACAGGAACATGCCAACCATAACACTTCAACCACATCAACTAGTCAGGTTGAACCGACCACTGCTCATGCTGTCTCCTCAAGCATGGTGCTGACCATAACACTTCAACCACATCTTTCTGCTGTCAGCATAGACAGTGTTCGGGTTATGTCTTCCATCAACAACCTCTCTGCTGATCAATCAATAATTCCTCCAACTCAAGTGCAGATTGAGCCAACTCATCCAGTCACTGACCAGAGTACTCCCTTCACTCCACCTTCTTCTGGTCATACTGATGTACATCGGGATGCCACTGAGTCCGGCAAAAAGCTCATTGACTCAGTTCAAGCACTCATCCACGATCTTCAACACTCCGCTTCGCCTGCTGCTGGATCTTCAATTCCTGAGACAACTCAGCTCTCCCAGGTCACTCTACTTCTCAACGAAGTCAAGGGACTCAAGGATCTGCTGAATGTAGTCTTGTCACTCCAACCCCAGCAAGCTAAGCAGGATTCACTTGCCAAGTTGGCAGAGATACAGCTGTCAACAATTCAACACCTGAACTCACTCCATCAACAAGTTCAGAAGTTGTCTGTTGTGAACACTGACTACGCCACCTCCTCAGAACTCAAGATGCTTTTTGCTCAGCTTCATACTGAGCAACTTAAGACAAATGAGCAAATGGTGTCCTATAGTCAGTGCTCAGTCGAGCAAATCGGTGAGGCCATCAGGCTACTTAACCTCAACAAGCAAGAGATGGATACTGACGCTTTGAAGCAGAATGAGTTGCTGTCTCTTGCACAGCAATCTTTCAACCACATCCGTCATAATAATATCCAGCGTCATCATTATGACTCAGCAATGTCAGTACGATCGAAGTTAGTCACAGGGCAAGAAAAAGAAATAGATAGGCTAGGTCTTAACATTTGTAATCTATGTGCTATGTTTATTTCTTTTGCTGTGTAACTGCTGACTTCTTTCAACTTATATATCATACTTACTTTTCTTATTCAAATACTGAGTTATGATATATGCTAATAAGTACTGAGTTATTATGTATCTTCATTTATATCAGCTTTGTTTAACACTTATAATATTTATTGACTAAATGATATGCTGATAACATGTTTGACATGAACCTATACACTTATGAAATATTCTGATAAGAACTCATTGAACAACAAATTACTCAGCGCGCTCTATATGTCTAAAACTTCCGCCTAACACTGAGTAAATAGAATATGTGATATAGCTGACCTATATCTGAAAACTGACCTTAGACTTACTCATTTAAATCCTTAAATGTCTTAAGTAAAACTAAGTCAGTAGCTCAACCCTTACAGGGGAGTTTGCTAAATTATACTAGGTCAACTATCATGGGGGAGCTCATACTGAGTTCCTTGCTGAATAGTTTTGCCAACATCAAAATGGGGGAGTTTGTTGAAACACATTTCCACATAATTTTGATTTGACAAAATTGTTTAAGTATAAATTAAAATACATATTCTAAACACACTAAGTTTAAATGTTTTGATTTATTCTACTAATGTGTTTGTTCAATGTTGAGTATAAATGTTATAAGTCATAAGGATTGGAAGGCCTAGGCCCAATACGGAAGCCAAGGCCCAAGTCAAACAACTCAGTACACTCGGCCCGCGTATGTCAAGACGTTACCGTTTTGAACAAAACGTAACTCAGCAAACGGAAGGATCTAGAAGACCTTCAGGAACAACTTCACAATGAAGCTGCTGAGTAGTCTCGACAAAGCGTACAAGACAGCAGCTGGCAAAGGAAAACTTCCAAACAAAGTGTTTCCGCTTTTGGCAAAGTTCAGACGACACAGTATGCTGTCCAGTTGACTTTACCATAAAAGGAGAGACCATCTGCTGAGCTGACCGAGGACAGAAGATACACGATTGTGATTGGCCGAGAGCTCTGTACAAGTCAGGATGACAACGACACATAGCCGTTTCCCTCCAATGGTTATTTCGAATTTTGAAATGACCGATGACCCAGACATCTCTATAAATAGTGCCATCACAAGCTTCACAAGATACAGAACTTGATCAAGCCATTACGCTGACCAAATCTCTACAAGTTCTGCAAGCAAGAAGCAAAGCAAAATTCTTACACTACATTTCTCATATCTGTGTAAAAGTCTAGAGTGATTGTAAATCGTCTAAAGTGTCTTAGCACATCTTTGTATTAGGACAAAACACTTATCATTTCTAGAGATAGAAAGGAGAGGCTGAGTACTCGGTTTTAAGTACTCAGCGGAGTGATTAGGATTGAGTAGAAGTATAGAGGAAGGTACTCTTGTCATACTCAATTGCTGATATTGTAAAAGGTTTGAGGCTCTACCTTTAAAGAGCTCAGTAGAGTATTTGAAATCTCGGAACGTGTTCCGGGGACAGGACGTAGGCTTAGAAGAAGCCGAACCTGGATAAATCTGCTGAGTGAAGTATTTCTTACCTTAACTCCTTATTTATATTGCTTGCTTTAAATAATCAAAACTGACCAAGTAAAGAGGTCAAGTTGAGTTGTGCGCGTTGAACGTCTGAGCTCAGGAATAGACTCTAAGTGCTATCGCCTGACTCAAGCTAAGAAACTGACATAGTCACCTGTTGATTAAGCCAGTACCTTACTTTTTACTTAGCGCCGCTGTTCAAACTTTTTTTTAGAAAAAGAAGTCTGCCTAAATTGCAAAAAAGTTTAAATAGTTCCTAACCCCCCCCCCCCTTGGAACTATACTTGCAACTAAACAAGGGACCAACAATTAGATTCTCTATCGTGTTATTAGCATTCAGCTGTTGGTATTTAATTCTCTAATCTCAATATTTCGGTTAGTTTCGTGTTGTTTGATGGTGTGAAAATTGAACTGTGAGAGCTTGATTCAGTTGTTTTGGGTTTGTATGATTGATCTATATGTCTGTTCGGTTCTTCTTTTTGTAGCTCCTTTTTACTTTTTGAGTCAAAACCGCAGAATAAAAGTGTTTGGTTAGTATTAAGAAACATCTTCTTGTAGCTATTTCGGAAGAAATTCAACTAACTTGTACCCGCAAATTGGTCAACCAAACAGGCCTTATGTAAATGAAATTTTGGTAATAGGTTGACTGATCAAGCTTTATTGTCAAATTGTTCACTATATGAACCTGTTGGGTTCCTTTATATATCTTTGGCATCATAAAACAAGAATATGTTCTATGGGAATGTTCTGAAATTCAAGAGTTAATGAAGCAAAGGTAGCTTTCAAGAGTTAATGCATCAAACAACCACTGCAATTCAAGTTGATTTCATTTTTCTGGGAATGTTCTGTTTCTTTAAAGTACAGAATTTTTGAACCTGACCTGTTAGTTTATTTCTTATATGTTGAGTCATGTTTATTTGTGAAATGTAGTTGACTAAACAATGATGTATTTGTGAAATCTTAATTGGGGTTGTGGTATAGGACAAAGCTGGATATTAGAGAATTCCAAAACGTTGCGGTAATTATAACTATCCTTTACCTTCTAGAATTTAGAATCATGCCTCAAGGTTCTCGAATCTCAAGCATTATTCCAATTCCTACTTTTGCTTTTTTGCTTAAATTATCTTGCACTACTACTATTTCCTTTAGTTTCCATTTTATCCCTATAGTACCTTTTGCAACTCCTAAATACTGTAATATTTTCCATACACCATACAGTTGATCATAGTATGAAGTAGTGCTTATTCTCTTTTGTTTGCAGATGATCTGATTCAAGTCTATTATGATGATAGTTTTGCATTATACAATTAATACCATACATGATACGTCATTATGTTAATATTTGGTCGATCAATGAATCTGAAAGGTACATTTGTAGTCTAAGAAAAAATTAGATCGAGCTAATATTGCCTTGTCAGTTAGTGTAGTTTCAGAATTCTATGCTTTACTCAGCTGAGTTTACCTTGCAATTACTGCATGCTTTTCCCAATTTGTACCAAAATAGGTTTATGGTTTTTGGGGAAGTATCAATTTAGGCTCCACGTACAAAATAACACCGATATAGGCTTCACGTTTAAAAAAGAGTATCAATTTAGGCATTGAGAACGAATTGGACTATTTTCAATAAACTGTGGATTATGTGCTATCAGAATTTCATGCATCTCTAGTGAGCCGTTTCTTTTACCCTCAGTTTATGTCAATATTGTTGAAACACCTTTCCACATGATTTTGATTTGACAAAATTATTTAAGTTATGATAAAAAATATTCTAACACATTAAATTTATAATGCTTTGATTTATTTACACTAATGTTTTTGTTCAATGTTGAGTTTAATTGTGTATAAGACATTAAGATTAAAAAGCCCAAAGGCCCATAAAGTGGAAGTCAATCCCAAGTCAACACATCAACACCATTCGGCTTAGAAGTTCAAAACGAAGCCGTATCAACCAAAACGATGACTCAGCAAGAGAAGGATCGAGAAGCCTTCGTGGCAAAAGCTTCAAGACGAAGCTGCTGAGTTGGACGACAAAGCAGTCTGGACAGCGGCAGAGAATGTTCAACTTCTAGACAAAGTATTTCTACTTTGGGAAAAGATCAGAAGGCGCAGAAAGCTGTCTCGTGGACTTTTCCTTAAATGTCGAAACATTCTGCCAAAGATTGACGAAGACAGAAGATGCAAGGATTCTATTGGCCAACAACGCTGAGCACGCCCAGAGTGACAACGACAGGAAGCCGTTTCCCTCCAACGATTATTTCGAAATTCGAAATGACCAGGTGCCTCAAGTGTCACTATATAAAGGCCATCGATATGCTTCAATCAATACAGAACTTCAAGTTGTCAAAACGCTGACCAATTTCATACTCGAATATTCTGTGTGAAAAGCAAAGCAAATACCTTACACCAATTTCCATATTTTGTGTAAAAGTCTAGAGTGATTTCCAATCATCTAAAGTGTCTTAGCAATTGTTGTTTAGGACAATCTCATTATCATTTCTAGAAGAATAAAAAGGAGAGGTTGAGTACTCGGTTATAGTACTCAGCGGTAGAATAGGAGTGAGTAGAGGTATAGAGGAAGGTACTCTTGTTATACTCAGCTTCTAGTTGTAAAAGGTTTGGTGCTCTACCTTTAAAGAGCTCAGTAGAGAATTCGAAAGCTCGGAACGTGTTCCGGGGATAGGACGTAGGCATAGAGGCCGAACCTGGATAAATCTGCTGAGTAATATCCTTCTAACCTTTAAACTCCTTTGATATATTTTGCTTGCTCGAAAACTGACTAAGTAAAGAGGTCACGCTGAGTTGTGTGCATTGAGTATCTGAGTTTAGGAATAGACTCAAGTGCTATCTCCTGACTCAAGGAAAGAAGCTGACTTAGTCACAAGTTGACTAAGCTAGTGTCTTAAATTCACTCAGCGTGCTGTGTAATCCTTTTCATTGTAAAAGAAGTCAGCCTTAACGTACCAAAATTTTAAATATTTCATATCCCCCCCTTGGAACTAACTTGTTACGTTATAAGGGACCAACAAATATGAATTACATATAATGGCTCTAATTACGTTATTAAAGTGTGTGGCACAATAGAGGCACTTGGCATTAAGTTCATCACTCAATTAACTTATGTATTTTATGTTGCATGGAGCAAAGGGATGGAAGGAAACATGCAAAGAATTGGCATAATAAGTCAGGACATTCAAGGTTTAGGTGTTTAGGCTTCTTATATAGTTAAATGTTAGTTTTGTAATGAGAAACCTTTGGTTAGGATTGTGATCTTCACATATGTACAAGTTTATTGTTATATATAAAGGTTATTTGCACATTATTTGCAATCTACTTTGGTTATATATACAGGTTCATGGAAGAGGTAAAAACCAAAACAAAAACAGTGACAAAATTCTTATAAGAAAATGTCATCTTACTTTCTATCTAACGATACAAAACTGATAACAAACTGCCATACTAATTACGTTCCAACGACAAAATTTAATACAAATTATATCATGTGAATTAGGTTATGATGACAGTCGAGAAAACAAAAACTGTCATAACATTAACATAACACCTCCATTTTAACTTAATATTTTGACAGATTATTTAAAAAATGGTGTCATGAGAACATATATTCGGTGACAGTTGTTATTAGATAAACCGTCATATAATTAGTGGTCAGATGACAGGTCACTATTTGGTCGCTGTCATGTGAGGCTATTACGGATGACAGAATGTGACCACCGTCTGATGCCTTAACGGACGACAGCGAGCCCTGTGACAGATTTATATCGTGCGGGACGACGGTTTTTAACCGTCATCTGAAGAGGGTTTTGGCGTAGTGTTTGGTGGTAATATGGGTATGAAAATTGACATTCGAAAGGCTTTTGACATGCTTGATTAGAACTTCTTAGTTGAGGTTTTTCAGGCTTTTGGCTTCTCCCTTCAGTTCCGTGATTGTATCCTTAATATTCTTTCTTCTGCTTGGATTTCTAGTATGACCTCAGTGGGTCCCCAATGCTATTTCTCATGTTCTAGGGGAGTTCATCAGGGGGACCCTTTGTCCCCCATTTTATTTGGGATTTATGAGGATTACCTTAGTAGGCAGCTTTCATCTTTGGTGTCGACGGGAAGTTATAATCCTATGACTTATTCCCGTTCTTCTTAGTTCCCTACTCACCTGCTCTATGCTGATGATGTCATTGTATTCTATAGAGCTTCTTATTCTAATGTCTGGATCCTGCATGCGACTTTTATACATTATAGCTGTCTCTCTGGTCAGCATGTTAATTGGCAGAAGTCAGAATCCTTATTTGGTTGTGTTATTACGGCTAGGCGGAGGGCTCGTCTGATTGGGATTAGTGGAATAAGGATTGGATCACTGTCGTTCCATTATCTTGGTGTCCCTCTCTTCCGTGGTGCTCCTACATTCTCTCACTTGTCGACAATTACGGATAAGATCTCTTATAAGTTTTCCCGTTGGAATGGGAAGTCGCTTTCCATGGCAGGTCGGCTTACTCTTGTCAACGCTGTAATCACTAGCTCCCTGACTCATTCTTTTACTGTTTATAAATGGCCTTCGAGTCTTCTTAAACGTCTAACCAAGCACATTCGAAATTTTATTTGGAGTGGGGATATATTTGAGCGGAAATTGGTAACAGTTCCATGGCACATTTGCATTAAGTCGGTCAGTGATGGGGGGATTAGGTGTTAAACAGCTCAGGAGATTTAACTTTGCTGTCTTGGGTAAACTGGCTTAGGGTCTGCTCTCATCTGATGATGCTTGGTTATCTTTGTTAGGTTCGCGTGGTTCCTTGTGGCTTTCGGGTTACCTCGTGGTCGTGTGCTTAATTCTTCCATTTGGGGATCGGTTCATGCGGTCTATGATATTCTCAGGCAGCATTGTATGTGGCGGATCGAGGAGGAACCTCGGCTCCAATTTTGGATATCTGAGTGGATTACTCCAACGGTTGCTGATAGGGTTGGGCTTTCTCCTTTTGCTCAACACTGTCTTATTGCTCATTTGGATAATTTTCTTATCTAGCAAGTGCACTAGATACAAGTAATAAAATGATAAGTAGAGTATCGTCTCCACGGCGATTGATGACCAAATTTTACTAGAAAAACCTTGCAGAACAGGGTGTTTGTGGTGTATGATTTTCTTTAGTTGAGAAATGATTTGATAATTTGAAATAGAACTACTGATGATAAAGATTCAGTTTTAAGAAAATGTGTTTGTTATGATAAAAAGGGAGAATAGGTTAAGCCGTAGCGGTACAGGTTACGTTCAGCCTCTAAACATCCTATTTATTCATGAATGACGTAAAGTGAAGTCAAAGTCTCTACTTTAAAGCTCACTTAAGTCAACTTCCGTGTGTTCTTAAGATTCTAAGATGTACTACAACCCTAAGCGTCCTTAAAGTTGGTTCTTTCTTGCATTACGAACAAAACAACATTTCAGTTTAGAAAAACCTTGATACAATCCCCTAACATTCCTGATTCGGGCATTGAACGTTTGATAAAAAGTTCCATGAAGATGAAAGAAGTTCCCTATCATTCATCTAACACTAAGATACATGCATATAGCAATGGAATAAAAGCTTTATCAAACGCAACAACATATATCATCATTCATTCATAAAAAAGAAAATAGAAGACTTACATAACCAGCCCTTGCTGGCCGAATCAGTTCAAAACGACTACTCACTCATGCTAAGGAGTGAACATCCTGATTTGTATATAGAGAACTCCATGGAAGGAGTCATAATGTTTCTTAGAGAGCTTTTCTCTCTAAAAATGCTTCCAAAATTCTCTATCTTCTTCCCCAAAAGTGTATATCTTACTTTCCCTCCACTACCGATATAAATAGGAGGGAAAAAGATCACAAGTACACAAAATAAACTAAAATATTACAAAAACAGAAAGATTGTTCAAAATATTGGGGATTGCTAAAAGTGGTTAAAATGTTTTGACCCTTGAACACTCAAGGGTCGATTTGTCTTGTCATCATGTTGCATTCTGCCGCCCATTTCTGCCCGCTCCTGCCCGCTTGTAAAGTCGCTGTCCGTCATCAGGTACACAGCGTTATCCGCTGGATCAAAGGGTGCACTTCTCCTCTTGGTTGTTGCAAAACAGGCTGCATAACAGCCTTTTTGACTTTATCTTTTCAAATCTGCATAAAACACTCATTAGTCCTTCTTTTAAGCAATCTTACGCCTATAACACCCCTAATTTATCACAAATAGTATGTTTTATTGTAGTAATTTTCATGCCTAACAAATACCCCCAAATTAAATCTTTACTTGTCCTCAAGTAAACAGAAATAGAAAACATAACAATTTACTGGAAGAATTTAGGAATGAAAGGATAATGAAGAAAGATTTGACGAATATACAGATAGAATAGGGAAAAGAGATTACAACAGACTATAGATGGAACAGAAAATGACACTCAGAAGAATATATATATATATATATATATATACAAGCTATGATAAAAAAATGTGGTTATGCCCGATTTAAAAACGTGCATCCCTAACTCAAGAAATTCCTCAAAGCTTTCAGATATTACCTCAACGTTCATTTGAACAACCTGTTCACCCTAAATGCCTTACCAAGGAAGGGATGTTTCACTCACTCGAATGGCCTTTTTTAGCCATAAGGAAGGGAATGCCACTTCTCTCCTCAGCTCAGTGAATATATCCGTAGGGGGTGAATTTGCTCATTGGTCCCTGATAGGGGTCAAAAACCCCTATCTTTGGGTACGGTTTTAGGACGAGTTTTAGTGTTATTTAGTTAATAAGCGAGAAATTCTCGCATTTAAATGCTTTTGTGTGAGTTAGTTAGAAATTGGAAATGTTTTATTTACTTTTCGCTGTTTAGGCTCATTTTGTGATCAATTTAGGCAAATACGGCCAAATTGGCATGCATATAATAATTCCGTTATCTTTTGAAGCTAATTGATCCGTCAAAAGTCGCACCAAACGAAGCGTTTGCTCAAATAAGCGATTGGCGGGTCAATTTAGCCTTTGGACTAATGTTATCTGGAGTTTTGTGCATGCGCAGAGATAAATTCGGGCGAAGAACACGTTGATTGCCGTTTGGCAAACACGCGGAGGCGTATCGGGCAAGACAGCTCACCGAGCAGGCAATGCCTGCTCGCCGAGCAGGCTAGCAGAGGGCTGCTCGCCGAGCAGGCAATGCCTGCTCGCGACGAGCAGCGCCTGCTCGGCGAGCAGACCTGCGGGAATTGGTCAAAAAGACCAATTCCGTCCCCACGACGCCACGATGGACCCCACGACTTCCTACCTGCATAAGGACACGAAATAGGTCAAGAAAAGGGCCCGAGCCACGCTTATAAATAGGATTTTTCCAATGCAATTAGGCATCTTTTATCTTTGTAATTTTCTTAGCTTTTCATCTTGAGAAATCCTCTCCACCTCCTCCATATCCTTCAAACCTCCATTGAAGACACCTCCGAAGCTCCGTTCACCGAGGATTGCTCAAGCTCCATCCTTAAGTCCTAGGAAGACGCCTGCATTGGTAGACAGGTTCCCTGAAAGGGATTTTTCTTCTTTTATATTCTGTCTAGCCTCTGATACATGTTATGAATCCTCGGCTCATTGTAACTTCGTGACAATACTTTCATCTTTGATATATATTATAGTTCTTGTTCATTCAATTGTTTTAATGATTTAATCTTTGTCTTACGCTTTGTCTGATTGGTTTAACTCATTCGATAATCCCAAAATCAAGTTGGCACATATTGCGAGCTGAATCTGACCTAGTCAGTGCCTATAGGATTGACGACCCTATAGAAGATTAAGCCCAAATTGCTGAGCCTTAGAGCTAGTTTCGGCCTTACAAGGGAATCACGAACTAGGGACTTTAGGAGGATAGGTCGGGTTAATCGCCTCGGACACAAGTGACTTAGGTTTTAATTCAATTGCTTAAACAATCTATTTTCATTATCATCGTATCCCTTCATGTTCCTTCGGATAATTGCATTGGTAAAAGATCACTTAGGAGTAGTTTAACTTAATTAGGGGTAGAATAACTTAATTAGGCGTAGAATAACTTAGTTAGAATCAGATAACTTAGCTAGGAATAGTATAATCCAACCTAGGAGTAGATTAACTTAGAAAAACCAAATCAAAACCCCCTAAGCCTAGATAACACCTGAAACCAAGTAACTCAATACTTGCAGAAATAAATCCTGTGGACGATACCTGGACTTTCCAGAATTTTATTACTTGATAACGATGGGGTACACTTATCCCTTAGTGAGTCTCGCGGTACGAACGCCGTGAGGCGCATCAGTCCACAAGTTCCCTCAGAAATACCTATAACTTTAATCAACACAGCTTACATGAGACAAATTCCTGGTGCTTTGGGATCAAAGTAACGGAAATGTGGTTGTTTATTGGCGAAGTTAATGAAAGAAATAGCCAAGCTCAAGTGGTTCATCCTACAATGTGGGTGCAATGCACGGGTTATGTCTTTGATGGATTTAGTTGGGTGCCTAAGTGCCTTTATCATTCAATGTTTTTCCAAAATCTTACCATTTCGATAGGGCTACCAAAGCAAATTCTCCCTAAAGATCATAAGCACTAGCCCGCTCTCAAAGAATCAAAGCATTTATATGCTAATGTAGGCTCAAGTACTCACAGTTTGGGGCTTTTAGGCATCAGGGCTAAAGGTCCTTCAAGTGAACTTTGATTTAAAGCAAAAAAAAAAAAAATTGGAACTTCAACGCTAAGGAACAAAAATTACCACAAGGCTATCACCACACATTTCAAACATGCATGCACAGATTTTTATTGCTTAAGATATCTGCAATGTCACAATAACAAACAAACGAGTTGTTCACAGGGTGAAACAACTGGCACAACACAAAACTATCTACTGAGGACAGACAACAATATTAATTTTTCATGCCAAGTGGTCACAGGGGTAATGTCATTCAGAACATACCACATTGATACTTTATCATGTTATGCATATAGATATTGTAATTTTCAATGTAATTCCCCACCCTCAAATTAAAATATAACATTGTCCCTAGTGTTAGCATCAGCAGGCACAGGAAATTTCATAACATGATCAAATGGGAGTTAAACAGGTAAAAAGAAGGGTTATAAGTGTTACCAGATGCTTTGGACAGTGACAAATGGAATGTTTAGACAAGCGGGGAAAGAGAGGAATCAACCTCTCGATCCTTTTCAGGAACATTGCCATCCCCCTTTCGAGGAGGCTGCGGCATTGGTTGTTATCTCAGGTTTTGCTCTTACAGGACTTTTAATCGAGGCACCAGAGGGACTCTCCCGCCCTTGATCTTCCTCCACACAGATGTGCTTCAGAACATCAACCTCGCCCTGTAGCTGAGCATTTTTATATTCCAGAGCCTGTATCTGGTCTCTGTTGGCTTTGGTTTGGGCGAACAGGGCGTTCAACTAGGAGAGGATATCTTTATTGGAGAGCTTGGAGCACTTTCAGTAGAAGCCAAGATCTCTGGCCTGTTCCACCTTCTCAGATTTCGATGAAACTGACACTGCCGGCTCATTTTTCCTTTTCTTGCTCTCAACCCTCTTCGACTCGACGAAATCCGACATCCACACCCACTTTCCGCTAACCATCTTCTCGAACAACATGCTTTGTAGGCTTCTCAAATCAATTTGATCTGGGTGGTTTACCACTGTCAGCCTGTTTCGGTCTTCTGGTTTGAAGACCCATATTGCCTCTGCAATGCACGTCACGATTCTGCCACAACATATGAGGGAGGAGTTCTTCCGCCCAAAAGCACTAACATATTCCCCAAACCAGAACCCTAAATTCATCCTGCGCCTAGTCATCAGGCTCCACAGAGTAGTAAGATCCGCGTTAGGGATGGTTGCTTGGTTTTCTCGCGCAAAGATGGTTCCGGACACCAGTTTGTGCAGATAACGGAGGGCGTAGTCCTCGATGTTAGACGCCTTAGAGGCACTTCCATCATAACTTGGCTGGCCTGAGATAGAATGCCAGAAAATCATTGGGTCGAAGTCAACTGGGGTTTCGGTGAAAGCACCCTTGTAACCTTCCGATTCCAAGTCATCATCATCAGTGGCACTGAGCAGGTGGTTAAAGGTGTTCAAAGACGGCCGCTGGGTGTGGGTCATGAGCCGGGAACTAAATTTCCCTTCTTCTTCAGGGTCAGTAATCTCAAGGTCATGTTTGAATGTAGCCAGAAACTCCAGCGTGAGTTCCCTATATGTGGGCTCCTTCATCTCAAAGAAACAGCCAAAGCGGCCTGCTTCCATGCGCTCCTTAACACGACCCGAAAGTTTAAGTTTCTTCAATGTATCGCAGTAGATCGTCCTTACTGGCTCGAACTCAAGCTGGGCCAAATCCTCGTAGTACTGTTGAACGCTTGTGTCTTTGAACTGTGATAATTTCTTCACTAATTTTTCATCTGGTATGAACGCCACTGCACTCGTGTCAACCATTTTGCCTTTCGATTTGTCCTTCTTCGCCCCTTCTATTTTTACTTGCTTTCCAGAGCCGCGAGTCCTCATCTTGTGAATGAGATTAAATAGCTGCACCAAAAATGGTTATCAAGAGAATATAGGGAACGGTGTGAGAGAGAGAAATGAGAAAAGGTTTACTAGGGTCCGCATTCCACCCTTTGTCCTTTAAGTAGAAAAGGTTTGAAACGACCCGTTGCTAGAATCGTTATAATTACGATGCTTCTCTTACCACCACCTGTAAGGGGTTGGTGTGGCAACAGCCGTGGAAGCTTGAAGAGACGTCTTAGAGAGGGGTGCAAACAGTTACTTTTTTGAAATTAACTACACTTTACCTACTTTGAATTTACCGAGAGAGGTGTGCAGGTTAAGTACAAAAAGTAGCCCTAAAAGGTGGGATGTGACGGGCCTCTTATCCTCAAAATTTTGTAATTTAAAACTTTTGGCCAAAATATTCCCCTCCCGTTTGCACTTCTTGCTCTACTTTTCCAATAAGTAAAAATTAAAACTTATCCCTAAAAGAAGGGTAGAAAGTTTATAATTTTGCTCATGGCTCAAGGGAATAATTACCGTTTTTCGGACCCTAATTTCACCACAAAATTAAGTAACTCAAAGATTGTTAACATAAATTATAATCTACAAAAAAAAATTCCAAACAAGTAACAAGGTTCTAGGGTTACCCCCGTTTGCTTGCTGCAATTGGTGTTTGCAGCGAACACCATGTTTCTGAGTCTACAAACTTGGAGGATCCTGGAAATGGACAGTGTTAATTGCCCCCATGGAATTCATTCTCGAGATACGGTTTTAACCTTTGTCCATTTACTTTGAAAGGTTCATGACCGTTCTGAACTATTTCAACCGCTCCATGGTAGAACACCTTGTTCACAATATAAGGTCCATACCATCTTGACTTCAACTTTCATGAAATAATCTAAGCCTTGAGTTGTACAAGAGTACTCTCTGTCCTTCATGAAACACCTTTCCCTGGATTTTCTTGTTGTGACATCTCTTATTTTTATCCTTATAGTTCATCGCATTTTCGTAAGAGCACAGCCTAAACTCCTCCATTTCACTCAACTGCATCTTTCTCTGTTGACCAACATCCTGTTCCTCAAAATTTAGAAAAGTTAGTGCCCAAAATGCCTTGTGCTCCATTTCAACCGGGAGATGGCATGATTTTCCATATAAAAGTCTGAATGGTGACATTCCTATTGGTGTTTTGTAAGCATTTCTATAAGCCCATAATGCGTCATCAAGCTTGTTTGCCTAGTCTTTCCTAGAATTGCCCACAGTTTTCTCAAGGATTCTTTTGATCTCACGATTTGAGATCTCCACCTGCCCACTAGTTTGTGGGTGGGATGGTGTGGCAATTCTATGAGTGACTCCAAGCTTGCCCATTAGCCTTTCGAATTGAGCATTACAGAAATGGGTGCCTTGATCACTAATGATAGCTCGTGGGACACCAAAGCGGGCGAACAACCTTTTTAGGAATTTTACAACCACACGGGCATCATTAGTGGGACTAGCTATTGCTTCGACCCATTTGCTTACATAATCAACCGCAACCAATATATACTTGTTACCAAAAGACGAAGGGAAGGGCCCCATGAAGTCTATACCCCATATGTCAAATATTTCAGATACAACAATATTGTTTAAGGGCATAACATTCCTGGCCCAGATATTACCTGATCTTTGACACTCATTACATGTACTTACGAACATGTGGGCATCCTTGAATAGAGTTGGCCAAAAGAAACCTGACTGCAGCACCTTCGTGGCTGTTCTACTTGCACCATGATGACCACCAGCTTCTTTGTCATGGCAATGGCTCAGAACAGCCTGTCCTTCCTCTTGGGTGACGCACCTAAAGGCACCTCCTTTGCTGATCGATTAGTGCAAGAACAATTCTGAAATGAGTCTCAGGCTAACTAATATGATCCAAAGTGGGATTGTTCTAGAGTCTCCAATCCATGATGCTGGTAAGTTTTCATAATGGAACTCTGTAATCATAAGTTGATAGCTCGGAGTATTTTGCTGGCTTCAACTCTTTTCTAGATTTATTAAATTATGCTGACAACATATGCATATGAAAATTCTCCATGTAATATATATGAATCAAAGCTATTTGACATATTATAGAGCTCCATTCAATCCAAATTAATTTTTTTTAAATGAAAAAGCATCATTTGCATCGGCCCTTTAAAAGGACCGATGCAAATGAGACAGCATTTGCATCGGCCCTTTTAAAGGACTGATGCAAATGGCCCTAAACGGCTGATGCAAATGGCCTTTTTTCCACTAGTGCCTCCTTATGATCTGACCTGCACACAACCTGAAAAGATATGGTTCTTCCCAAAAATAATATTTGATCTCTGCATAGAACTTCCTTTTCTAGTTAGTGGATAAGTTGTGAGGTTTAATTGAACTAGCAAGATAGTTAGCAATATCAGCAAACCAAGGAGTAAGGTTCAGAGAATACAACCGTTCATCAGGGAAATTTTCCAAGATTTCTAGTTGTTCTTGACTGACTTCAGGGGAAATCCTTGACAAATGGTCTGCAACTACGTTCTCTGTTCCTTTCTTGTCTTTGATTTCGAGATCAAACTCTTGAAGCAACAACAACCATCGAATCAGCCTCGGCTTAGCATCTTTCTTTGCAAACAGGTAGCGCAGGGCAGCATGGTCAGTGTAGACCACTACTTTTGACAAAACCAAGTATGGTCTTAATTTTTCAAAAGCGTATACCACCCAAAGAAGCTCCTTTTCTGTTGTGGTATAATTCTGTTGTGACTCGTTCAATGTTTTACATGCATAGTAGATTGGCCGGAACTTCTTCTCTATTCGCTGGCCAAGAACAGCCCCCACACATGTGTCACTAGCGTCGCACATCATTTGGAATGGAAATTCCCAATTTGGTGCGGCTAGAATGGGTGAGTTGATCAGTTTGCCTTTCAAAATCTCAAATGCCTTTACACAGTCCCTTCCGAACGTGAAATCCACATCTTTATGTAACATAGCTGATAGTGGTAACACGATATTTGAGAAGTCCTTTATGAATCGCCGGTAGAATCCCGCGTGCCCGAGGAAACTTCTCACATCTTTGACACGATTTGGAACAGCTAGTTTCCCTATCACTTCCACCTTTGCTTTGTCAACCTCCATTCCCTTTTCCGAGATCTGATGTCCGAGTACAATTCCTCCCATGACAATCAAATGGCACTTTTCCCAATTTAGGACCAGGTTTGTCTCTCTACATCGAACCAAAACAGCCTCCAAGTTATTCAAACAATTTCCAAATGAATTTCCATACAAGGAGAAGTCATCCATGAAGATCTCCACAGTTCGTTCCACCATATCGTGAAAGATTGACATCATGCACCTTTGAAATGTTGCAGGTGCACTGCATAACCCGAACGATATGCGTCTGTTGATAGCGTGCGCGCCTAGGTAGAGTTTTCTTACGACGATTAAATGTGTATTGCGGTGAATGTGCTATTATCTATGGATGTGATCTTTTAAATGTTCTTAACTCTACTAGATGCTACGGCTACTTAGGGGCAAGTGTACCCCGTCGTATCAAGTAATAATCCGGTTAAGACCGGGTATCGAATCCACGGGATTTATAATTACAAGTATTAGACGACTCGGTTTCGTATGTTATTTAAGCGGCAATTACTTTGGGGTGAAGCAAGATACAACTACACACTATCCTAACTATTGGCGACTCAGATTTGTGTAGCTAAAACTCTATGAAGTGGGATGAATATTGATAAGTTATAACCACGATAATTAATGACTCTAAATGTATACGGATAATAATTTACTCTTGCAAAGACGACTAAGTATAGTAGGACCGACCCGTGAAGCACTTAGACTACGTAATTCCTAGTCAAGGTGTGTCTAATGCGGGGGAATTAGAAACTAGGGCCCGTAAGTTCCGTGGCTTGTCAACTCCTACGGTTTCCGGTTTGTCACTTCCGGTAGGGCAACACCTATATAACTCCCTAAAGATAACCCGAATGGCGTCGGAAATCGTGTTCTCCTACACAATAGTCAATTATCAATATCAAAACAAGTAGCAAATACTAACACGTAAAGGGAAATAGAGATTATAAATCATGAAATTATAAATATGAAATGTATATAAATGGGATACAACCAAGCCTAGTACATAGGAAGAGTACAAGCTAATTAGCACGTAAAAGGGGAGAATCCGCCCTTAAAACTAGCTAACCGGATTCAAAGCCGTCTCCTAGGTCGTGGAAGTGGAACTCTCGAGCTTGGTGACGAATGGTGGAGCGGAACTTCGATGGAATGCCGGAACAACCGAACAAGCTCTCGAGGTGGAGAGTTTAGCTACAAAAAAAACTGAATCTATACTACAACAAACAACAAAACAAGTATAGTTTGCTCTCTAGTGTGTAAATTATTTCTTGGTGTCAAATGAAGTTCAAGAGCTTCTTATTTATAGACATCAAGCAAGGGCAAGTTTGTAATTTCACAAAGCACAAGTATAGAGCAACATTATTTGGTGCAGAAATCCCATGATACGCCCCGCGTAAATTGGTCTACGCCCCGCGTAAATGCCCATTCCGTCAGAAATCTCCTGCATGTGGACCAATTCGTTGTCTTGTTGTCTCAAGCACGCCCTGCGTAAAGGATTGTACGCCCGACGTGTTTGAGTCTCTGAAGTTTTATTGCTTGAATTGGTGCTTTTACGCCGTGCGTAGCTGAAGTACGCCCCGCGTAAAAGAGTCTCTGATCTTTTTATGTTGAAGAACTGCCTTTTACGCCCCGCGTATATGGTGATACGCCCCGCGTATGGAGGGTTGACTCTGGGAGACAATGCAGTCTGACTTTCAGGATTAGGCCAATTATTGCCGACATGTGTCATACGCCCCGCGTAGAGTGGCATACGCCCTGCGTATGCTGAGTCAATTCCACATGGCTTCTGCGGATAAGGCAATCATTACTGACACCATGTTTCACGCCCCGCGTATGGAGTGGATTTTTGCTCCTTTCTCGTACCTAAAATACCAAACTTGAGAGCCGAGTTAGCTTGACGTTTTTATTTCCTAAACTAATCAAAAACGAGGAAAATTAACTGAAAGTACAAGATTTATTTTTATTTCTTTATTTTATCAAAACACTTTATTTTTGTAATTAAACTTATTTATTTTATCCAAAAAATCAACCCGTAAATCACGCTAAAAGATAGGGGTAAAATACCCCTATCAAACCTCCTCGGACTTTAAAGTTTTACTTGTCCTCAAGTAAAAGAAATCGAAAGACAAAGGATTGAGAAAATTAAGAAACAAACCGAAGGTTGGTTTTGCCAAGTGCGTGATTTCAAAGTTATGGTTTTGTGCAAAGGTTTCGGTAAGTACCTACGCAAACAATTGAGTACAAAAACTTGTTTGAAACCTCCATGATCAAGATTTAGTAGGAAATATTAACGGGGGTTGATTATCTTTTGAGAACCCGATAGTACCTCACCAAGGGATTTCGCTCTTATGCTCAATTTTAGGTGGGTCGGTGTTTTAGCACTCTTTTTTACACTTACTCGAGATCATGTTGAATTTGCATTTTTATCCGGGTTTTTCCTCCTAAAATATGGTTAGGCAATATTAAAAATGAACCCGGAGGGGGGTTGTAATGTGGTTGGCTTCTTTAGTGGTTATTTTAAAGAAACTCGAGTTCAAAAATACCGTTTTGTGATTGCACCGCATCATTGCTTATTTTGGCCTTGGCGAATTTTGCAAGATATACTTCAAAATTGCTCGGGTGGAGCTTGAGAATGCCTTTTTATTTTTATTGTATCCTTCGTTTTGATAGAGGCACAAAAACAATATTTTGAGAACTAATGGTGCTCATTTGCTAAGGCCGTGACTTATTTCGGGTAATTCGGGTGCAACTTGATTATGTCGGTATTTGAACAAGAGGAAAAAGGGTTAAATGTTAAGAGGGTATTAACAAAAAAGTTGGTTAATAGGCTCGAGGGGGTTTCCTAATGTTTAATGAAAACGAGAAAAATAAATTAAGAAAAATTAGCCTAAGTGGGTTCGGTTTATCAACTATTGCCATTTTACCATAATAAGTGTACTTAACCCGGTATTGGATGCAAATTCTATGAGTCAAGTGAAGTCAAATCTCTCGAAAAATTGTGAAAGAATTAGAGTTCGTGTACGAACTCTTTTAGGCTCAAAAATACCTCACAAAGATTCGGGTTTAAATTGTGTACTATCAAGTTTTCGCTAAATTCTCAACTATCCTGTTTTTATTGCCTTTTTAAAGTTCATTATGGAGATAACATTTGGGTTAAGACTCAATGCCTTAGTTTAGTACTAACCTAAGCTTTGCACAAATTCCCTAACTTTAAGATCAAGACTAAAATTTCTTAATCGAATCATTCCTTTATGTTCCGACGTTTTTATTTTTGATGACAAATAATGGAACTTTAATTAATTTTCGAAGGAGGGATAACGCGTCGGGAAAATTTAAAATTATTTTGTTGTTATTAAGTTTTTATTTTTGTTTTTGGTAGTGCAAAACAAACGTTAAGTGCGGGGTTGCACGTCCCTCCGCGTTATTTAAAATGACGCCTATTCCAAGGGCGTCGCAAAAAGAAACTAAAACAAAAACAAAAATAAAGCTAAGGAAGGGAAAGAAGAAGACCCTTAGTGGTCAGGGGCCCTACGCGAGGCATGCCCAGGGGGGCGCCCCACGTAGGGCGGCATTTTTAATGCGTTATGAGTCAGTGACTCAAAGACGCGGGGCGTAATGGTGGGGGCGCCCCGCGTAAGTTGGTGTTTGTATTGTATTTGGAGTCAGAGACTCAAATACGCGGGGCGCAATAGGGGACGCCCCGCGTGTTTGAGGTTCCGAACTTTTTTGTGTATGAAAATAAAGAGTATGCGGGGCGTACTATGGGGTACGCCCTGCGTGTAGTTAGTATAAACAGCAAAAATAAACGCAAAAATAGCACGAAACATAAACGAAAATTACTAATATATTAGAAAATAAAAAGATAGTACATCAAAACATCAAAACATCAAAAGAAAATGGAAAACAAAAAGAAATGGAACTATGGTTGAGGTGGAGGTGGATGGCCATAGAGGTTGAAGTAGGAAGCGAAGGAAGCGGTGAGGGCATCGAAACGAGAGTCGATATGAGCCCGGTCCTCACGTTGTTGTGCCTCAATGGTGTCGAAGCGGGTGTTAAAATGGGCCCGATCACGACGTTGGTTATCCTCCAAGATATCCAACCGAGCGTAAAGGGCATTGAAGTCGTGAAGGGGTGGAGGACTAAAATTGAGACCCAAGCTCGAGTCCGAGTCACCTTCCGCATTGGAGTTGGCAGCCCCCGAGGTCTCGCCCGGGCTAGAAGTTGGATTATTTAGGGATTTAAACGCGTTTTTGTCCAATGGCCGAGGCACAAGGCGCGGGAGGCTCTCGAGGGCCGCTTCACCGAGAGCGGCAAGGGCGAAGATGGTGACGAGGTGGCCAAAACCGAGCTTGGCCCGCTTCCGGATGGGTGTGGAGTGGAGGTGAGCATCCACGTGATAGGCGAGGTCATAGGTGAGCCCATTGACACAACAGCAGAGGGCCAACAGTTCGTGTTTGTTGACCTTAGATGCCTCGGATTTCCCCGAGAAGTAAAATGAGATGAAGCGGTGGAGAAGTTGGAGGATAGGGTCACGGATGAGAGATGGGCGGAGGTTGGAGACGTGATAGTCATCGGACCCCGTAATGGAGGCCCAAAACTCACGAGCGGCAACGCCGGGGGGCCAACTAGATCTCCCCCCCTCAGTTTGGAAAGTGAAATGGTGTTGGAGCCATTGAGTGTCAATGGAGAATGGGCGGTTGTGGAAGCGGAAGTTGAAGAGTGCGGCTCCGGGGACGTTATTGGAGGTGAGGGTAGTGTAGAACTCGAGGACCAAGGAGGGGTACACGTGGTACTCAGTACTATAGATGTCGTACTATCCAAGGGCACGGAGACGATCTTCAAAAGGCGTGCCGAGATCGTGTTGATCGAGCACGCTTCGTGGGATATAGGGAAGCTCCATGACGGTAGCCGCACAAAGTTCTTCATACCGGGTGGCCTCCTCCTCGGTGAGAAGGTGAAAAGGGGCCCGATATTGTCGTATAAGTGGGGGGTGTTTCCTCCCGGTCGGGTGGTGGTGGTTGTTGATTTTGGGTGGAGCGGGAGGAGAGTGTGGTGGGAGCTCGACGAGCTTGCATTTGTTGGTCAAGGGGGGTGTTAACGGCGGCTCGTTTGCTTCGGGTCATGATTATATGAGGAAGAAGGGAGAAGGAATGAAGAGGGAGTAGGAGATGAATGTTTGTGAAGAGTTGGGGTAGTTATGAGGAAGGAAAGGGAGAAAAGGGAGGATATATATAGGGGAGAAGTGAGGAATCCAAGCAAAGCTCGGATTCCCAGAGGGGTACGCGGGGCGTAAAGGGGCTACGCCACGCGTATCCCGGCCCCTGATGTTATTCTACGCAAGATCGGTGAGATACGCGCGGCGTAAACAGGGTTACGCCACGCGTATCGGACCTCCTGCTCCTTTTTTATGACAAAAAGGGCGGAGACGCGGGGCGTGATTGGGGTTACGCCCCGCGTAAGCGGACGGGAGATGAAGAATTTTTGTGATTTTTGGTAATTTTCTGATTTTTTTGATTTTTGAATTTATGAGTGTTTAATGATTTTTAATTGTTTTATGATTTTTATGTTTTATTTATGACTCTTTTTTAATTTTTATTAATTTGTAATTAAGGGGGTAGTTAATGAAAATTTATTATGGAGGGAAGTTGGAAATTTGAATTTGAAAGGATGGGATTTGATTGGGTGGAAGAGGAGGTGGAGTGTGGAAGTGGGAAAGTTGTATAGGGAAGAGGAGTGATGGGAAGTTGGAGAGAGATGGAGTTGCCATGGGGAGTTGTGATTCACAACTCCCCGAGGATACGCGCGGCGTACCGTAGGGTACGCCCCGCGTGTCCTCTACGTGGCATTTATTAAACAAGAGCTTGTTTTAGGAAAAACGTACACAGGGCGCAAATTCAGGTACGCCGCGCGTAGTGTGTCCTTTATTAAGTAAAAAGGGGCAGACACACAACTACGCGGGGCGCAAGGGGTTGTACGCCCCGCGTATTTTAAGAGTTTTGGATTAATGTGGGATTTGTTTTTCTTTTGATTTTATGAAAATAAAAGAAAAAGGGAGAAAATAAAATAAAGTAAAAATGAAGACAATAATGCAAAATAAAGAAAGGAGATAACGTTTATAATACATATAGACAAGTGGTTCGAGGAATTCAAACCGATGCTACGTTTTGAGTCGAAGTAGCTCGACTTTCTTATATGGCGGCTTATTGCAAGACGTCCGCATTGGAGCTTGACGGGTCCGAACTCCTATTGTTGAGGAGCGTTATCACTTGCCCGGATTCCCTATTCTTACCCCGCGAATTTTGTTCAGTGTTTGCCGAGAGAGTTCCTAGTGGCCTTTCTTGTGTTGACGGTTTAGGTGGGCCACCTGGCGGCTAAGATCCCTACAAAACACTTCGCTATCGGAAAGACAGGTTAATATGTCCTTCAATAAGGACGTGACCAATTGATCGTGTACATTGTTGGAAGGTGGAGCGTTTCGATTACCGGGCGCGGCTTGTGATTGCCCGAGCCCGTTTTCCCGAAATTCTTGCTCAAAGCCGGATGGGGGCCTCAATACGTTATTATTATTTCCATATGATAAGTTCGGGTGTTGGTACCGAGGCCTCCATCCTCCGTTATTATTATTATTATTGTGGTGAGAATAGGAGTTCGGATGGGAATTATACCTTTGGTTACCTCCTATATAACTTACGTTTTCGGCATCGCCGGCGAAGGGGCTACCGATTTGGCAATTAAATGCATCATGGTCTCCACCACAGTGAGTGCACATCAGGACCTGCACACTTTTATTGAGCGATCAACGAGTCAAGCTTCTTGTTCATTTCAGCTATGGAGCTTTTCAGAGCCTCTTTCTCCACAGCGAAAGTCTGGTGTTGCGACGGGCCGGCAAGCCAATCCTCTTGCCATTGCACACTTTTCCTTGCGAGCTCATGAATGAGCTCGTAGGCCTCACTAGCTAACTTTCGAAATAGATCCCCACCTGCAGTGGAATCGACAGTCGCACGGTTAGTGGGAGTTAACCCGTGGTAAAAAGTGCTTACCAAGTCGTGCTTTGGGATGTCATGGTGGGGGCAGTTTCGGAGCAACTTCTGGAACCTAGCCCAAGCTGCGTGGAGGGCCTCGCATTCCAACTGCCTAAAGGATGTGATATCGGTCCGCAACTTGACTGTTTTGGACGGCGGAAAATAGTAGGAAAGGAACTCCTTTTCGAGCTCTTCCCATGACGTGATGGATCCCGCCTCCAATGAGTGCAGCCATTCCAACGCCTGTCCTGTCAATGAAAAAGGAAACAATTTCAGTCTCACAGCCTCAACAGGAACACCATTTTGCCGAGAGGTATCGGCACACATAAGAAATTTATCCAAATGTTCGTTGGGGTTCTCATGGAGTTCCCCTCCGAATTGACCACATTGTTGTATCAATTGGATCATTCCGGTCTTGATCTCGTATGTATTGGCCGGGATCGTGGGGGCGACAATGCCGTTATGATTTTAGGGACGATGCGGCGCAAGGATCTCCATCATCGAACGCGTATCATTGCCCCCGCGGATGTTGTTCACGTGTGGCCTTTGGTTTCCGTCGGGTTGGTTGACCTCGGCGTTGGGGTTTGCCATTTTCTCTTTTCGAATTCTACAAAGAGTACGTTCAATTTCAAGATCAATAGGAATAAGAGAATCACTTTTAGATCGGGTGTGCATAAAGTAAAACAAGTATAAAAGATTATCAACAAGAAAGAATAATGTTAGTCAAAATATATATAAACAATTTATACAAAAAGAATGCTTAAACTAACAATGAACCGTTTTTGTCTAATATTGTAAGAGATTATAAATCCCCGGCAACGGCGCCAAAAACTTGATAGCGTGCGCGCCTAGGTAGAGTTTTCTTACGACGATTAAATGTGTATTGCGGTGAATGTGCTATTATCTATGGATGTGATCTTTTAAATGTTCTTAACTCTACTAGATGCTACGGCTACTTAGGGGCAAGTGTACCCCGTCGTATCAAGTAATAATCTGGTTAAGACCGGGTATCGAATCCACGGGATTTATAATTACAAGTATTAGACGACTCGGTTTCGTATGTTATTTAAGCGGCAATTACTTTGGGGTGAAGCAAGATACAACTACACACTATCCTAACTATTGGCGACTCAGATTTGTGTAGCTAAAACTCTATGAAGTGGGATGAATATTGATAAGTTATAACCACGATAATTAATGACTCTAAATGTATACGGATAATAATTTACTCTTGCAAAGACGACTAAGTATAGTAGGACCGACCCGTGAAGCACTTAGACTACGTAATTCCTAGTCAAGGTGTGTCTAATGCGGGGGAATTAGAAACTAGGGCCCGTAAGTTCCGTGGCTTGTCAACTCCTACGGTTTCCGGTTTGTCACTTCCGGTAGGGCAACACCTATATAACTCCCTAAAGATAACCCGAATGGCGTCGGAAATCGTGTTCTCCTACACAATAGTCAATTATCAATATCAAAACAAGTAGCAAATACTAACACGTAAAGGGAAATAGAGATTATAAATCATGAAATTATAAATATGAAATGTATATAAATGGGATACAACCAAGCCTAGTACATAGGAAGAGTACAAGCTAATTAGCACGTAAAAGGGGAGAATCCGCCCTTAAAACTAGCTAACCGGATTCAAAGCCGTCTCCTAGGTCGTGGAAGTGGAACTCTCGAGCTTGGTGACGAATGGTGGAGCGGAACTTCGATGGAATGCCGGAACAACCGAACAAGCTCTCGAGGTGGAGAGTTTAGCTACAAAAAAAAACTGAATCTATACTACAACAAACAACAAAACAAGTATAGTTTGCTCTCTAGTGTGTAAATTATTTCTTGGTGTCAAATGAAGTTCAAGAGCTTCTTATTTATAGACATCAAGCAAGGGCAAGTTTGTAATTTCATAAAGCACAAGTATGGAGCAACATTATTTGGTGCAGAAATCCCATGATACGCCCCGCGTAAATTGGTCTACGCCCCGCGTAAATGCCCATTACGTGAGAAATCTCCTGCATATGGACCAATTCGTTGTCTTGTTGTCTCAAGCACACCATGCGTAAAGGATTGTACGCCCCGCGTGTTTGAGTCTCTGAAGTTTTATTGCTTGAATTGGTGCTTTTACGCCGTGCGTAGCTGAAGTACGCCCCGTGTAAAAGAGTCTCTGATCTTTTTTTGTTGAAGAACTGCCTTTTACGCCCCGCGTATATGGTGATACGCCATGCGTATGGAGGGTTGACTCTGGGAGACAATGCAGTCTGACTTTCAGGATTAGGCCAATTATTGCCGACATGTGTCATACGCCCCGCGTAGAGTGGCATACGCCCCGCGTATGCTGAGTCAGTTCCACATGGCTTCTGCGGATAAGGCAATCATTACTGACACCATGTTTCACGCCCCGCGTAGAGGATTCTACGCCCCGCGTATGGAGTGGATTTTTGCTCCTTTCTCGTACCTGAAATACAAAACTTGAGAGCCGAGTTAGCTTGACGTTTTTATTTCCTAAACTAATCAAAAACGAGGAAAATTAACTGAAAGTACGAGATTTATTTTTATTTCTTTATTTTATCAAAACACTTTATTTTTGTAATTAAACTTATTTATTTTATCCAAAATCAACCCGTAAATCACGCTAAAAGATAGGGGTAAAATACCCCTATCATCTGTACGCATAAGTCCCATAGGGGCAGGTGAAGGTTGTTTTCTCCTGATCTTCGGAGTGAATGGGAATTTGATTATACCCTGAATACCCATCAAGAAAAGAGTAGAACGCATATCCTGCCAAGCGTTCTAGCATCTGATCTATAAATGGCAAAGGAAAATGGTCTTTCCTTGTTGCCTCGTTGAGCTTCCGGTAGTCCACACACACTCTCCATCCGGTTATGGTTCGTGTGGGAACCAATTCATTTTTTTATTCAAAACAACCGTAGTACCCCCTTCTTTGGCACAACATGTACAGGGCTTGTCCAGATACTATCAGATATGGGATAAATGATGCCTGCATCTAGTAGCTTGATCACCTCTTTCCTTACAACCTCCTTCATATGCGGATTCAGCCTGCGCTGTGGTTGGACACACGGTTTGTGGTCTTTTTCCATTAGAATTCGATGCACACACACTGCCAGGCTGATTCCCTTAATATCATCCATTTTCCAAGCAATTGCATCCTTGTTACGTCTCAGAACCTCCATGAGCTGTGCTTTCTGATCGAGAGTTAGCTTGGAAGATATAATTACAGGGCTTCCATTTGGTGGTTCAAGGAAAGCATATTCGAGGCGTGAAGGCAAAGGTTTGAGTTCAGGTTTAGATAATGGCACAGTGGGTATTTCTGGTGGTTCCTGATGAGTGGGCACAGCTGGATCCATGGGAGGTGGTGAAGCTTCTGTTTCAATGGAACAACCTGTTCCTTCACAAAAATTTACTTCTTCTCCCAAAAATGCCTCCAACGTGTCATGTCCATGTTCCTGTGAATTAGATAAACTATGGAAATCATCTAGGAAATAACATGTGTCATCATTGGTGTTAGCACGTCTCATAGCTTCATTCATTTTGAAAATGATTTCCTCCCCATTAATTCTCATAAATAATTGCCCTTCTCCCACATCAATCAATGCTTTACCCGTTGCTAAGAACGGTCTACCTAGAATTATGGGAACATGCAAATCCTCATCTATATCCATTATTATGAAATCAACAGGTAGTATGAACTTTCCAACCTTGACTAACACATCCTCTACAACTCCCCTAGGATAACATACAGATCTATCCGCCAATTGGATTGACATCCTAGTTGGTTGTGGCTCACCTAACCGTAGCTTAACATATACAGAATATGGCATCATATTTATACTAGCTCCCAGGTCACATAATGCATTCTCAATATTTAACTTGCCAAACATGGAATTGAAAAACTCCCTGGATCCTTCAGCTTTTTAGGAAGCTGCTGCTTGTTCTGGAGTATGGACGAACAGTCTCTGTTCAGCTGGATCATTGAGATGTTTTCCAATTTCTTCTTATTGGACAGGATATCCTTTAGAAACTTTGCATATGTGGGCATCTGAGCAAGTGCTTCCACAAAAGGGATGTTGATATGCAACTTCCTCAAGGTGTCCAACACTTTTGAATTTTTCTCTTCAAGCTTTTTGTTTACAAGCCTCGCCGGATAAGGTACATGTGGTATATAGGGAAGAGGTGGATAGTACTTCTTCTCTGGTTCCTCCTGATTGACGTCAGATGTGAGATCTGTCTCGGCTGGCCTTTCCTGGTCAAGAACAGTCTGTTCCTTTTCCTTCTCAGCAATTCTGGACGTACCTACACACTCAACACTTTTATTAGCTATCAAAGAAGGAGTGGTTTCCTTACCAGACCGTAGAGTGATAGCCATGACATCTCCCTTAGGGTTTGGTTCGATATTGCTCGGCATCACCCCTTTTCCTTTTGATGATGAAGCTGCCAGTTGATGAACCTATGTCTCCAAATTTTTAATGGAAGCCTGTGTTTGCTTCATAAATTGCATCATCATGGTCTTCATGTCCTGTTTGACATCCTCCTTTGGTGGAACAGACTCTTTGTAAGGTTGTTTAGGTTGCCTCTGATAATGTCCCCCTTGCTGATGCTGGTATCTGGGTTGTTCCTGCTGGTTTTGCTGTCCAGTCCATCCGAAATTCGAATGATTTCTTATGGCTGGATTGTATGTATTGGAGTAAGGATTTGGTGGGTTCCTTTGATTGTATCCAGCATAATCATATTGTTCCTGCTCACTTTTTCCTTGTTTTACTCCAGGGCAGTTGATGTTGAAGTGAGGCCCTCCGCAAAAATCACATACATCATGGAATGGTGGTTCACTATGGATGGACGACACATTAATTTGCTGAGCTGCATGGCAAGATGTTCCACCTGGGTGGTTAGCTTGGACACTACATCACCATCTGTCGTTCTCTTCCTTTCACTCCTAGCTGAGTGCCAATTATAACTTGTCATCATGATGCGCGATTGGTAGAGCGGTGAATTAGTATTACTATTGTTGTGTGCTATGTGTTAATATTAAGGTCTTTCTACGTGCTTTAGCTCTACTAAACGCTACGTAGGGGCAAGTGTACCCCGTCGTACCAAGTAAAAATCCGGTTAAGACCGGGTATCGAATCCGCGGAATTTATAACCACAAGTATTAAACTACTCGGTTCTATTTGTTATCTAAGCGATGGATACTTTAGTTTGGTTTGGGTGACAACTACATACTACTTCTAAACTATGGTGAAACAGATTTATATAACTCAAACTCTAAAGAAGTGATACGGGTGACGATAAGTTATAATATATAAGAAACAATAATTCTGAACATATGTGAATGATAAATTACTCTTGCAAAGAAGACTATGTGTAGACCGACCGACCCGTGAAGTGCTTAGACTACGTGGTTCCTCCTAAAGGCGTGTCTAATGCGAGGGATCAGAAACTAGGGCCCATAAGTTCTGTGGCTTGTCAATTCCTACGCTTTACAGGTTGTCAATTCTGATAAGGCAACTCCTATATGGCTCCCAAAAGGTTTCGAAATTCGCATCCGCCTACACAATAATCAATTACGAGTATCAAAACAAGCAATAAATATCAACACGTATAGAGAAACGAAAATTGCAAATCATATATTATAAATGTGGAACGCGTAAGTGTGGAATACAACCAAGCCTAGTACATAGGAATAGTGCAAGCTAATTAGCAAGTAGAAAAGGAAGAAGAATCGGCCCTTAGAACTAGCTAACCGGACTCAAGGCCGTCTCGTAGGACTTGGAGGTGGAACTCTCGAGCTTGGTGGAAGAGGATGGAACGGAACTTCGACGGAGTGACGGAATAAACGTACAAGCTCTCAAGGTGGTAGAGTTTTATTACATAAATTCTGAATGAATGAAATGAGTGCTAATCACTCTCATTTATACAAATCAAGTTCGGGGGTAAAATCGTAAATATATAATTCACTTGTAGGATTTCACATTGTTGATGTAGGTTTCATATGGCACGCCTTGCGTGCTAGGGGGTACGCCCCGCGTGTCTGGCAATTACCCATTTCGTTGAAGATTTCTCTTACACGTGGACTGGATGCAGAAGAGTTGACTCAACCACGCCACTTGGTTGAGTCGCTGGAACTTTGTATCGAAACAATGCCTCTTCACGCTCCGCGTAAATCAGGGGACGCCCCACGTAGTTGAGTCTCTGGAACTTTGTCAACTGTTTCAACCTTGCACGCCCCGTGTGCTCTGAGTTACGCCCCGTGTGGACTTGGTTGAGCTTGTGGGAACGAGCAGGTTGACTGCCATGAAGTAGTCTTGTAGAGTTACGTGGCATGCCCCGAGTGAAGTGTTCTACGCCCCGCGTGGCTTGAAATTCCAATTCTTCCTTTGTTCATGAGATAATCCTATACCTGCAAAATACGACTACGAACACCGAAGTTACTTGATGTTTTATTTTTCTAAAATTAATCCAAAAGTAAAGGGAATTCATTAAAAGTACAAGTTTTATTTTTATTTTATTATTTATTTGAAAACACACTTATTTTTGTAATTAAACTTAATTATTAGCTCAAAAATAAACCGTAAAACATGCTAAAAGATAGGGACAAAATGTCCCTATCAACCTCCTCGGACTTTAAAGTTTTACTTGTCCTCAAGTAAAGAAAGTCGAAAGACAAGGGATTGAGAAAATTAAGAAGCAAACCTCCGGTTGGTTTAACCAAGTGCGTGATTTCAAAACCAAGGTTTTATGAAAAGTTTTCAATGAGAACTTACGTAAACGGACGAGTGACCATAACTTATTCGAAACCTCCATTACTCACATGCGCTTGAACAAATTCTACGGCTTCTTCAACAATGTAGCACTCCGCAATGCAACCCTCAGGAAATTGTCGATTATGAACCATTCCTTTAAACACTTTCATATACCTCTCAAAGGGGTACATCCATCTATAAAATACTGGACCGCACAACTCAACTTCTCTTACAAGGTGTAGGGTTAAGTGAATCATTATGTCAAAGAAAGATGGTGGGAAAAACTTTTCAAGCAAACAAAGGGTATTGACAAGCTCACTTTGGATTTTGTGAAGGACTGATATGTTGATTACTTTAGTGCAAACAGATTTAAAGAATAAGCATAACCGAATGATGGCAATTCTAACAGGTTTGTCCAACACTGATCGCAATGCAATGGGCAGGAGCAATTACATTATAACATGGCAATCATGCGATTTTAAATTACCTATTCTGGAATCTTTTAACGAAACTAGGTTCCGTACATTAGATGAAAAGCGAGAGGGAGACTTCATATTGAAAAATGAATTGCAGACAATCTTTCGTTCTTCTGCATACAAGTTGATCTGACTCATAGGCAACTTGTCTCTCTTTTCACCAGATGATGGTTTCAAGTTAGTACGGTTTCCCATATCAATCATATCATTTTTTAGCTACAACTCCATCCTTTGTTTTACCCGGTATGTTCAATAGTGTCCCAAGAATAGACTCACAATAATTCTTTTCAATTAGCATTACATCTAGATTATGTCTGACTGGAAGGAATTTCCAATATTCTAGTTCATAGAATACAGACTTCTTCTTTTAACATGGTCTAGACTCAGGGTCACCCTTATACGGAATAGATTTCTCACCCTTCCCACTTGCTTTGGGCAAGCATTGAACTCTTTCATATAACTCCTCCCGAGTTAATGGTTTAGGAGGATCATCCTTTTGTACAGTATTATCAAAAGCAGAAGTTTGCTTCCTATAAGGATGGTTTCTTGCAGTCCACCTACGAGTCCTTATATAAGCCATCTTTTTAGAATACTTCAACCTTATCGATTTGGTCTGGTTAATGCATATAGGACATGCATTATACCCTTTAACAATGCTCCCTGATAAGTTCCCATAAGCGGGAAAATCGTTAATAGTCCATAACAAGACCCCTCTCAACCTAAAGTATTCTCCTCTCACTGCATCATACACCCGATCAATTCCATCATCCCACAAGACTTTTAGGTCATCTATTAAAGGCTGCAAGTACACATCAATATCATGTCCAAGCTGCTTGGGTCTAGAAATTAACAAAGTTAACATCATGTACTTTCGTTTCATGCATAGCCATGGCAGAAGGTTATAAACAACCATTATGACTGGCCAACACGAGTAGGTGTTGCTAAGATTGCTGTAGACACCGAGTCGGAGGACCTGTGACGAAAACCTACGATAAACGGCTAAAGCGGTTTATTCCACTAATTTGAAAATTTTACAAATCGAGAAAAATCTTGGAGAGCTGACGCTTGCGAGTCCTACGAGCAAACTCGGTATCTCCCAGATCACGTCGGGTATTTTTGCTAGTGGACGATAGGAATGGCGCTCGGCAGTTGAGCGTCACCCCACGAACGCCGGACATAGTCCTCGGCACATTGGACGCACGCCCGACAGGCGTTGGACGCACGCCCAACGGTCATTAGATGGACGCCCAACGACATTGGACGGACGTCCAACAATGTCGAGGCAGGCGCCCCCGACGGACGTTGGGTGCATGCCCAACGACGTTGGGCGGACGCCCAATGATGTTAGGCGAACGCCCAACATTCGGTGGACGTCGCCCAACGGTCGTTGGGCGTCACCAAACAATTATTGGGCGACCGCGCAACGATGGTTGGGCGTACACCCAATGAAGGTTGGGCATCATCTAACCTAGGGATCCGTGCCTATAAAAGGCACGGATCCCAATACAAAGAGAGCCTTTTTTGAGGAAAATATTTTTCAGAGAGAGAAAGAGAAAATTTTGGAAAAAAAAATTATTTTCTAAAAAATTGAAATTTGGAAAAAGTTAAATATTGGACAAAAATACAAAAAAAAAACCAAAAACCATAACTCGTGGAATCAACTGACTTCGACTGTCAATACGGATTCAGAGGTATTATTCGAGGACTAGACTCATTTAATTAATTTATTTATTCTATCTATAGCTTTATTTATTTTATTTTTCACTTTTATTTATTCATTCGTATTTATTTAAATTCCGTCTCGTATTAAATAAATATCTGGTTTTGATTTGAAATAAAAAAACCTAGTTTTGAGTCCCAATACGAACCGTGACCTGGTTTAAGGGTAGTTCGGGACTAAAATATTGTAGATCTAGAATTTAAAAATGCTTTTTTAATTAACGTTTTAAAATAAAACATCGTTTTGGAAGTTTCCGTTATAGACGATGACCCGATTTGGGTAGTTCGGAGGCCAAAATGATAGAATGGATTAGATCTAACTATTGTGGCTCCAACTATCATGATATTCACAATAAGTCTTTCCACGGGTGTCATCTCTAGACGGAATAATGTGCCCATGAGGTAAGGTGATAAAACCTTCTTTTAACAAATAATCAAAAATTTCCTCGGTTTTAGAAACGTCAACTGTGTATTGCACATTTGTATTTTGTCTAACCACTTCGGGAGCTTTTGGACTTTTTGCTAGCATTAGACAAACGCGAGATCCTGCTCTAGTTAGTTCGGGTATAGCTACCTCATCTGCCTCATTGGTTTCTATATCCTGATGGTAACTACCTCACGCATTAATTCTTCATATTCTGACACTTTAGCAACAAGTTCGTAATAATCACAAAAATCAATGCCTTGGAATTTCTTCCTATTTTCAAACTCTAAGTCACGTTGAGCAATTTTAACAAACTCAATTTCAGGAATATTAACTCGACATCTATGCCTCATTTTCTTGAAATGATTAATAAAACTTTCAAATGACTCACCTGAGCGCTGAACCATACGAGATAGTTCGGCGACACATACCTCGGGCTTAGTTCGATAGAACTGAGCATGAAATAATTGTTGCATGCGACCCCAGCTTCTGATAGATTCAGGTTGTAATGTCGTATACCATGTGAAAGCCGGTCCAGTTAGTGATCCGGGGAATAAACGTAAACGAAGCATATCGAAGTCTTGCTCCGCACTAATCCCGCTGCATTGGAATGAAAATCGGGCAACGTGCTCGATGGTAGATTGTCCACTTTCACCTGAAAATAAAGAAAAATCTGGAATTCTAAAATTATGAGGAAATGGGTATCGTTGGTCGTATTCCCTAGGGTAGGCTCTCTGAAACTCCGGGCGGTACACTTCACAGACCGTAGGTCCATAAATTTCTTGCATGATGTTCCGAATACATTGCCTATCCTTCGCTTCATTACATATTTCGCTCCTCACACCTGAAACACGAGATATGTTATTATTATCGTGGGAATTCTCATGAATACTTTCACGAGTATATTCGCGGGTATGATCACGGTCTTGATTTCTCCACATGCCCCCCGAACCACGGGCGTTATTATCACCATAGTGCTCCGAGTGGGTATTAGGTCCAGTGTTTGACTCGACATCTATGCCTCATTTTCTTGAAATGATTAATAAAACTTTCAAAGGACTCACCTGAGCGCTGAACCATACGAGATAGTTCGGCGACACATACCTCGGGCTTAGTTCGATAGAACTGAGCATGAAATAATTGTTGCATGCGACCCCAGCTTCTGATAGATTCAGGTTGTAATGTCGTATACCATGTGAAAGCCGGTCCAGTTAGTGATCCGGGGAATAAACGTAAATGAAGCATATCGAAGTCTTGCTCCGCACTAATCCCGCTGCAGTGGAATGAAAATCGGGCATAAATTTCCGGGGAATAAATTTCTTGCACGATGTTCCGAATACATTGCCTATCCTTCGCTTCATTACATATTTCGCTCCTCACACCTGAAACACGAGATATGTTATTATTATCGTGGGAATTCTCATGAATACTTTCACGAGTATATTCGCGGGTATGATCACGGTCTTGATTTCTCCACGTGCCCCCCGAACCACGGGCGTTATTATCACCATAGTGCTCCGAGTGGGTATTAGGTCCAGTGTTTGACCTAAAATGAGGCGCATTTAGGGGTATTGAAAATTGTTCCGAGGTTCTTCGATCCCCTCGCTCATTGAATCTCATGTTTTCCTCTCGACTAGACGGTGGCCTATATCGGTCGCCTTGGGGAGTGCCTTCCCTCGTGTTATCTGAAACATTGTGAGAATTCAAATTTTTAGCATAAATTTCAGCACACCTATCCGAGATCCTGTTCATCTTATCGATGAGATTATTAATCATGTTTTCTAAATTGGGTTGTTTACAAGCTTGCACCATCTCGGCTACAAGTCTTTCTAGGTTGCGCATATGGGCCTCTTGTCTCGCAAAAAATGCATTAAAGTCCGGTTGTGGCATTGACGTCTGATGAACGTCTTCCAAGTGGCTCACGGTCTCGGCCACGTAACCCTCGGGTACATTTGCGCCGACGTTTTCATCTTGACCCCTATTCTGATTTTCATCAGACTCCGGAATGGGTAGTTCTTGACCTGTATTTTTCCTTGGTGGCATCTTAAACAACAAATGATATTAGAAAGGTTTGAAAATAAATTGCCAAAACAGATTATCAAAGCAAAAAACACCACAACAAAAAAATCTACTCAGTAAAAAAATCGGTATTAAAAAAAAGTTTTTAACTTTTTGGTAAAACTTAAGAAACTGTAGTTTTGGTACTAAAAAAAATTGTTTTTAGGTCCCACTGGGCGTGCCAAAAATTGTTGGCGATATTTTGGAAATATCCCAATTTTCAACCTTGATACGCGTTTGCGGGGATTAAAAATGGTAAAAATAATGTGGGCGTGCCAGAGAAGCTAATTCTCAAAGGGTAAAATGGTAATTGAATAAAATAAATAGATATAGTGCGTCTAAATTACTTGAATTCTAAACGAAAAACGATTGACGACCGTCACAAGGACTGAAAATAAAAACAACGGTCTTGGGCCCCGACGTTACTTGACATGTCAGTCGGAAAAACAATTTTTAAGATAAGTACCAAAAATAAAAGCAATAAAACAACACAAAGATATAAATTTTTTAATTTTCTTTTATATTTTTATTGATTTTGTAAATATTATTCAATATTTTTTGTATTACAAATAATAATAAAGCATGAAAATTACAACTTAAAAAAAATAATAACTTTAAAGCTAAAAATGCAAATAAGTCATAAAAACAAATATCTACGAGATGAAATAAAATTAAACCGATCTTTTTGATGTCGTTAGGATGTGTGAAATTGAGGATTGGAACTTTGAAAAATCGGCTCGGGAGCTGTTACGTTGTCCGGGTAATGCTGGGTAAATTTGAAGCAATTCAGAGAGTTCAGGGACTTAAGCGAAAATTTACCACCAAGCTAATAAATCAACAACACTTTGTAGAACAAAAACAGTGATTTCTTAGGACTTTCTTGCTCAATTTCGGGAGCCGTAGAAGTCGCATTATAACGAAACGAAGGCTAGTATTCAAAGTTAGCGTGCAAGGGAAGAGTTTAGAACTGGAATTTCGAGAAAAGATCGAGTAAATGAGTCGGAATAAATTATTGAAAATGGGGTGACAGAATAATTGTTTGATGGTTGAAAAACCAAAAGCTTGATTCTGTTTCGTGGAGGTTGTTTTAAGGACGATTAAGAAGGCTATAAGGGGTCGTTTTTTTACGAAATAAAAATTGAGAATTCGAGAATTGATGTCAATGAAAAGATTAAAATTAATTTGGGCTAAAATGATCAGCTAACGAACTCTAAATAAAATTTGGAAAACGGCTCACCAGAAAAGTTGTTTGATGAATTTTTCAATGATGAAAAACTCAAAAGCTTGTTTCTGGGTCTTTTTAATTGATTTAGATCAATAAAAAGTTTCTAAACATGATTTGAAATAGGTGTGTAAACTAAGAATGACTCGAAAATAGGGTTTCGGTGATTTTGGTTTCACGGAAAATGCTTGAAGCTTTGAAGAATATAACAATGGTGAAATTTGATTTAGACTAAGAAAGCTTGAACCGAGGATTGGGTGATGATTTTACTGATTTAACTAAGAGATTGCAAGAAACGATTTGAAAATTAGTCGATTAAACTAAGAGAATTTTGGATTTGAAGTTTCTCAAAATTGGAAGCTTTTCTGAGGAACTGGAGATTAAAGAACTAATTCTGGGAATTGAGACCTTGTTTAGACTAATTAGATGCTAAAGAATGATTTCTACGAATTTAAGGATTGATAAAAAGGCCGATTTTGGCAGAGAATTTGAGAGAAAAAATTGAGTTGTTCTGTGTTTGATTGATTTTGAGTAGGGATTGGAATGAAAGAGCTGAGCTCTATTTATAGGATTTTGAGCAACAAATCTCATGTTAGTGGCCCTTAAATTTCTCATACATGATCACATTACCTTCCCATAAGTTAAAGAAAGAAAATGGGTGAGTTGGGTGTTGGAAAAATGGAGGTAATGCCGTGAAATACGTTCCTCAAATAGGTAGACATGTTCAAACCCGTTTTTCAGCACTGCTTCTCTTTGAAAAATTCTACCGACTTCGTTTTAGCTCCGTTTTTTACATTCCGGAAAGCTAACATCTTGAGCTTTCTGGCAAAAATAATAACTGTCTGATATCTTGCTGTTTCAGGGTCCATTTTCATCGTCGAAGTTGCTGGACGGGTTACTGAAAAAATGGTGCAAATTTGCCCCTGATTTTTATTATTTCTTTTTCTTTTCTTTTTTATAATCATATTTTGATATTATTTTCTATTTTTTTATCACATTTTTATTTTATTGCAAAATGAATTTAATTAAAATAAAATAACTATAGAGTAAAAATCATAACCTATGCTAAAAATATAAAAATTAAATTACCCCCAACACATGGATATATTTTAGATGTATTAGTAAGGTGTGAGTTTTGGGTTTGTTTGTTCATTATGGTAATGATGTTTAAGTGGGGATCAATTTGAGGAAAAATGGGCAAAATGAATCACAAAAAAAGGATTTCAATTTGATTATTTAAATTAGAAAACATTTTGAGGCTTTCAAGATGTAAATAAGATTTTTCTTTAATTTCTCTTATTTTTCATTCTAAACGACTTCCTAAAATGTCATGTTTTGAAACCTTAATCCATTCCAACGACGGGTTAAACGAACATTGTAATTAGAAGCGTTTTCGGTAAATAATGAGAGTTTTAAAGTCAATTTTCTATTAAGATAGTTTTGTACAAAATAAATGGACTTATATGCTTAATCACATTTTCGGTTGAATTTTCTTTTTCCACATTTTCGAGCACCGAGTCATTCCAACGGCGATTCGAGTGAAAAGCATGTGAACCAACGGGGTTTTGAAACGTGCCTAAATCGTTCCAACGACGATTAAGGCACGAACCGTGTAAATAAACTTGCTTTCGGGGAGAGGAATTAAGTTTAGACTTGATGTATATACCTTGAAGTATATTTCGTGTTGTAATTTACCTATTCATCTCTCTATCTCCCTCTTTCTTCTACATACTCTAATTCATGTAAATGGGTGATTCTTTACTAAAATGTCTTTCAATAATATATGCTTAAAACGGCTTTCAAAACGAGAAAGAAAAGGTTTCAAATGAATTTTAAACTTAAAGAAATATGCAATTAGTCCGTTAGCGCCTAAAGTGTTAAGTAGGAAGCCGATGGTTCAGAACTAGACGATGTCGGAGTGCCTAGTAGCATTTCTCTGGAAAGGAGCTAGGCTTCTCAGCTCGTACCCAATTTCCCAAACCCTCAACGGTCTCCCGCAAGGGATCGGTGTTCATTTCGCATTCATGGGTGGCGACTCTTCCATACTCCGAGCTCCGGTCCTACCGAGTAGCTTGATTCCTAGATTGGTTGCTTTCGGCACCAATCACAGCATCCGTCGTCGACGGTGTCTACCCCCCGGGTCTTCCGGGCGAGGCTTGAAACCTACAAGTGGCGACTCTGCTGGGGAAGTAGAGAAATTGATTCCGAAAGACATTTATTAAGCAATAACGGGGACAGATCGTATTATTTCTTTTCATATGCATTCATGTGCATTATTGCAAACCTTTTAGGTAATTTCCGTGAAACTTCTAGCGAGAGTCCATTCGTCACTCGAAAGAAGCTAGCGTAAGTTCCCCCTTACAGTAAGGCACCGAAGGGTCCCCATCCATTCGATATGGGCGAATTCGTGCGTTCCTGTGAGGACCTGTGATCAGCCGTGTTAGCATATAGTAGCCTTAGAAGTTTTCCTTAGGATTACCCGTTACCATTTTTTATGTGATAAATGGATCGATTCGTGTTTTCAAATTGCCATGATACGTGTCTAATCCTAAAATACCTAAAGAAAATGAAACGATACATTGATATATACTATTAAACCGATATATAAACTACCCCAAAACATCGAAACGATTTGAACTAAAGACGACTTAATCATCTCGTATGAATGAACTTGTGCGGCCCGCCTGGTCCCTTTCTGTTGTCCCGAAGAATGCACATGTTCAAGAAATGCTTGATGATTTAAGCACGCGTTAGTAAAGATTGGTTTGGTATTAAGGATAGTTATATCTCGATTCAAAAGACTATATTAACGATAGCCGTTATTCACATTCTTTAAATACGTTGGGATAAAACGAAATTATGCCAAAACAAAAATGAAGAACATTTCTGTGATGAACGACCCCGTCGTAACATAAAGAGTTTCGTGAACGTGGCCCATCCCTTCCGAATTAAAAACGAGCTCTTATGTTACACTTTGTGTCGTTCTAAGGAGAAATGGACGTATCCGCAAAGGTGACTAAAAAAATAAAAAATGACCAAAATCATTTCTTATTTACGATATGTGTCAACCCTGAGGGTAGTTAAAGAAAATGAACCAATGTCATTAAATACGTGCCTCGAACTGGTATATACGCTGCTTAAAATCATGAAGCCGAATTAAGCTAAACCACGTGATTGCGCCATATGGACGAGACTGTGGGTTTGATTAATGGCTCGATCATTTCAACCGTTACCAAAGCTACAAGAAATATGGCCCGATTTGCGTGTTTGCTTGACTCGTGCCTGAATGAGGAAGATGGTAATAGCCCTGCTTCGAAAGCATGCGATTAAACGAAACGTTGATTTTCTATAACCATGCTGGGATGATGTATCTCGTGAATTGGAAGAAATAAAGAGTTGTGGCTAGCTGAAAAATTGTCATACGCTCGAATAAGTCTCGTCGTATTTTCACATAGCCAAAACAAGCAAGCGAACTTTGACGCTAGAAACAAACACGTTACGCAGTGGTTTCGTTCCCTAAAAATAAAAATCCAAAAGTGATACAATCACTAACGACCACAAAGTTGCGTCTCTCGATAGATCTCAAAAGATCCCGTTGTAATCCAAAAATCAAGACACGAACTTACGTGGAAATAAAAAGGAACGAAACATGGTTAAAATGAACGATTGAACCAGAAGAATAACTCATACCACATCTAAATCTGAGATACGCTCAAAGGGAGTCAAAACCCAGACTAACGCATCTCGCGAAATAACAAAAGACGAGTTATTTGAAAGGAAAATCCAATTTGGTCGATATCTTAGTCACTAAACGTTGATACGTCAAAACGAATTGTATTGTATGATGAATGATTTATTTTTCCGCAATAATCGACGGCATCACACGTCCCATAGACCGCAGTGTGAGCCCATACCAAAATCCTAGGAAAGAGACTTGAACCATCGAGTGTGTGGAGGAATAAGGATGGAAGAGAGATGTTGTGATACGTGTACTTGGACTAACGTTTTCTCTTCTTATCTTATATATCCGTATATAATAAACGCACACACCACGACTCATGCATATTAATCATGCATACATGCTAACGGGTACCACTTGTGTAGACATCATCATTAAGAGGTCGTGGTTCCGTGAGAATAGTCGGCTAGTCAGACAGTTCGACCAGTTACAGATTGTCAGTTTCAAACTGTCACAGTCAGCAGTTGTGGCTTCTGAATCATCTCCGTCTGAGTCAGCTTAGTCTTCTGTTAGTATGTCTATGACCGATGAACAGGTAGCCGGGTTGGAGAATTCCGTGAACAACATTAATGATCAATTGGCTGCAATTCTAGTCCAGCTAGCTGAGTTGGCATTGAAAGATAACAAGAGTGGTAGTAATCGTGCCGAGAACGATGTGAACGATGGTCCCCGCTTCGGGAATGAGGATGATTATCAGGATTACATTAGAAAGCAGCTCGAGAAGGAGAAAGCTAGAGAGGAGGAATGGAAGCAGCACATCACTCAGGAAGTACATGATCTGAAGGGAGTAGGCTCAGGGAGTCAGGACTTTTATAATTTGAAGAATTGTTTGTCGGCAACTGCTTTGGCTTTGAAATTCAGACACCCTGATATGAAGAAGTTTAATGGCACAGGAGATCCTACTGCCCACATAAACAAGTACGTGGTAGTAATGAAGCACACTATTCTGACTGAGGAGAAAGTTTTGGGGTTGTTTAACACCTATCTAGAGGGACTTTCCCTCGTCTGGTTTCAGGCATTGCCTATGGCAACTAAGAGAGATTGGAAAGAGCTGGCAAATGAGTTCATTGCCCAATATAGCCTCAGCACTATGCTTGAGGTTACTTTGAAGGAGCTTGAGAGCACTAAGCAGCAGGCAGGGGAGTCTTTCTCCGATTTTATGCGCCGATGGAGGGCCAATGCGGCAGTTATGAAACAGAAACCGTTGGAGCCAGATCAGATTCGGATGGTAATCGGCAACACTTTGTCGTATATTAAGAATGAGCTGCGGTATATGCCCTTCACCGATTTCAATTAGATGTATAGTTGCGCCTTGACAGTTAAGGGGGATGGAGAACCAAAGAGGGCTTATACGAAGTGGACTAAGTCCCGATATAATGCCGGAGGGCCAACTGCAAGCGCAGAACCTGCCGCAGTAAAGGTGTTTGAACTCAATGCTATCGAGAAGAGGCAGTTCGCCAAGTTCGATCAAACCTATGCGAAAGTTTTTGAAAGATTACAGAAAAAGGGATTGTTGAAAGCCCTCACCCCTTATAACAAAGCACCGCCTACTCCTCAGATGCAAGCTAGGGGGTACTGTGAGTTCTATACCAATTACGGGCACACAGTTGAGAACTGTGAGAGGTTGAAACATGAGATCTAGGATTTGATCAAGGAGAAGAAGATAGCTGATCCATCGTTAGCGAACCCTTCCACTAGGCGTAATCCATTGCCTAACCATAGGGTGATAGTAGAACCTTTCGGGGAAGATGAGGAGGAGTTGTTGGACTCCGATGAGAAGATGAATGTGGGAAGTGGTTTATATGTGTCTTTTCTGGGTGAGGAACTAGTGGATGAGCCAATGAATGAAGAACTAGGTGATGGGGCGCTGTATGATGAGGACAGTGCTGAAGAGATCGGGGAAAGGTCATCCCGAACAATTGTGCCCGAGCTGAGCTTGTTCAGTGGGGGAGAAAATCCAGAGTTGCACCTTGATAGGGGTCAAAACCCCATATCTTTAGGTACGGTTTTAGGACGGGTTTTAGCATTATTTAGTTAATAAGAGAGCATTTCTCGCATTTAAATGCTTTTGTGTGAGTTAGTTAGGAATTGGAAACGTTTTATTTATTTTTCGTTGTTTAGGCTCGTTTTATGACCAATTTAGGCAATTACAGCCAAAATAGCATGCATAGTATAATTCCGTTATCTTTTGAAGCTAATTGGTCCGCCAAAAGTCGCACCAAACGAAGCGTTTGCTCAAAATAAGCGATTGGCGGGTCAATTTAGCCTTTGGACTAATGTTGTTTGGAGTTTCTGTACATTCGCATGTATAAGTTCGGACGAAAAAGGCATCGACGGCAGTCGGCAAGCACGCGGGGGCATACCGGGCAAGAATGCTCGACGAGCGGGTCTCCGTAGGCCATGCCTTCTCGCCGAACAGGCCACCAGAGGCCTGCTCGCCGAGCAGGGCGCTGCTCGCCGCGAGTAGCGCCTGCTCGCCGAGCAGCTCGCCCTGCTCGGCGAGCAGACCTGCGGGAATTGGTCAAAAAGACCAATTCCGCCCCCACGATGCCACGACGGACCCCACGACTTCCTACCTGCATAAGGACACGAAAATAGGTCAAAAAGAGGGCCGAGCCACGCCTATAAATAGAGTTTTTCCAATATAAATTAGTATCTTTCATTTATTTGTAAATTACTTTAGCTTTCCCCTTATAATTCCTCTCCATCTCCTCCATATCCTTCAAACCTCTATTGAAGCTCCTTCAAAGCTTTTCTCGAGGAATTATCAAGGTTCGTCCTTAAGATTAGGTCGCCGGCCGCAGAGTAAACAGGTTCCCTGAAAGGGATTTTTGTATCTCCTTTTATCTTTCCTTGTTTGTACTCTTTGATACAGTTGCCGAACCTAGCTTATTGTATCTTGTGACATTGTTCTTCGCCTTTAATAATAATTTAGCTCTTATTTTGTTCTATGATTATTTGTCTAATCTCTGTCTTACGCTTTATTCAATTGGTTTAACTCATTCAAAAGCCCCAAAATCTAGTAGGCACACATTGCGAGCTGAATCTGACCTAGTCAGAGCCTAGGAGATTGACAACCTCTTAGTTGATTAAGCGCCAATTTACTGAGCCTTAGACCTAGTTTCGGCCTTAGGGAATCACGCGCTAGGAACCTCAGGAGGGTAAGTAGGGTTAATCGCCTTGAATACAAGTGACTCAGATTAGGTTTTTACTTAATAGACCTAACAATCTATCTTCATTATTATCGCTCATACCATGTTCCTTCGGGTAATAGCATCTAGTGAAAGATCAATTAGGAGTAGTTTAACTTAATTAGGGGTAGAGTAGCTTAATTAGGCATAGAATAACTTAGTTAGAATCGGATAACTTAGTTAGGATTAGTATAATTCAACCTAGGAGTAGATTAACTTAATCAAACAAACTCAAAACCCCCTAAGCCTAGATAACTCCTGAAACCAAGTAGCTCGATACTTGCAGAAATAAATCCTGTGGACGATAACCTGGACTTAACTAGAAATTTATTACTTGATAACGATGGGGTACACTTATCCCTAAGATCGGCCTCGCTCCACAACCGCGCGAGGCCGCGTCAAGTTTTTGGCGCCGTTGCCGGGGATTTATTTCTTCTGCAATATCGAACCAAAGGTTGATTTGTTAGTTTAGGCATTCCTTTGTGAATATCTTTGTTTATATCGTCTATACTTGTTGATATATAATTTCTTTATACTTTTCTATACTTGTTCATATCTGTATACTGTTACTTATCAACTTTTGTGCTAGAACTTCACTTTTTCTCAGCATTCTCTGATCAATGAATTGGAAAGAAAAAGTCGAGTGGCAAGCTCAAAAGTTTACTATCCCATCAAGACAATACATTCATGCCCTGGAGAATGAGGCTCCCAATCCCTCCATGGCCGACTTAAATGAGAAAATGGATATATTGATGGCGAAACTGAGCCTCAACACTAATGAAAGTGTAAGTTTTGTGGGTAATCACCAAAGGTATAATTCTAACCCCAATTCTTACAGCTTTTATGGTAGTGATTGGAGGAGACCTCAACACTCAAATCTGTCCTACGGGAACCCTAACATGTTGAGGCCTCCAAATGGGTTTGTTAATGAGCACAGGGAAAACGAATTGGGAATGTTCCCTTACGAACAAGCAAGCTAAGTTCCTCCACAACCCTCTAGCTCACGAGATGAGGTGCTGTCCCTTTTGAAAGGAATATCAGCCCGACTTACAATCAACAAGGAGGTTTGCAAGGACTTGAGCAACCAATTAGCTCAAATAAACTATGAGATGCAAGAGCAATCCCGAGATGCTCTCCCAGGCATAGAGGAAAACATAGAAATCCCACAAAGGGAATCAGCTCAAGCCATCTCCTTGAGGAATGACAAAAAGGTAGAACCAAGTCCACTATCACATGCATCACTCGAGGTAAGTGAGGAACCGAAAGCGGTAAGCAACCCCAGTTCAAAATCTGAAATTCTAAATCATGTGATAGAAATAAATGATCAAATCGAAGCTTGTGTATATCAACTACCTTTTCCTCAAAAGTTAGAAAAGTTTGGATTTACTCCTTGTTCAGAAGTTTTCATTCTCTTCGACCTACCAAGAGAATCCAAAAGGGAGCAAACCAAACTTTTTCATAATATGTTTAAATTCGGCCTCCTACTTTCATTAAACTTATTTGAGGCTCTTAATCCGTTTTGTAGGTACGGGTTATTTCTTAAGGAGTTCGAGTTCCTAACGCGAGTAGAAGCATACACCTAGGCGGGAATTCTATGTCGAGCTCACCGACTATAACGTAGCGCTTCTTGGGAGGCAACCCAAGTTTTAATAAAACTTTTCAGGTTTATTTTATTTAGATTATACATTGATCTTTTAGTTTAGTCTTTTTAGTTTTCTTTTACGTTTTTTTAAAGTGTTCGTTTAAAAAAAATAAAATAAATAAATATTTTTTTTAGTTGTTTAGTTTCTTTTATTTTATTTTATTTTTTTTTTAAGTGTTCAGGTTTAAAATAAAATTAAAAAAAAAAAATTTTGGCCCCACTGCCGCCCAGCCCGCCGCTGGGCACTGCTCCCAGCCCGCCGCTGGGCACTGCGCCCAGCCCGCTGCTCGGCCGCGATAAGCAAACTCTTCGGGATTTTTAAATCCCGAACGGAGCTGAAAAATAATAATAATAAATAAAAATAAATAAATAAATAAAAAAATTTCGCATTGTTTTATTTTAATTTGTTTTATTTTGTTATAATCCCAAGAATTGTACACTCTATCCGAAGTTATGGTTTCGTTATTTGTCCTTGAGGGCTGAAAATTGGCACCACAAATCATCAAATTTTTGGCGATTGCGATAAAATCAGTAAGTTGTCTTCTCCACCCTAACTTTTTGCACTTGTACTTTAGGGTTTGTGATGCAATGTTGGAACTTATTGCATATTTTTAGTGTGAGGAGGAGGGGTAGACAAACTTATAAAAATTGTATAAATAATTTTAAATTTTTGTTGCGTCGTGTCTAGTTTAGTTTTGCGTTTTTTTTCGGGTTTTATTTATGTTTTGCATGTTTAGGACCTAAAACCGTGAACCTCCTTCGAATCTAAACTTCGTTATTTGTCTTTGAGGGCTGAGAACCGAATCTAAGATTGCATGACAACTAGTTTAGGTGTAGGACACAATCCTTGTATCTGTAAAAGCATGAGCTAAAGTTTGCATTTAGACCCTACTTTTGAAGAAATGTCAAAATCATTACTTAGGTAGATAACTTAAGAATTGAAAGCATGTGATGTTAAACTTGAGTTTGGGGAGAACTAGTAAACACAAAATTGAAACCCAAAGAATTGTGAGTTGAATTTGAGCCTAAGAGCGAACATCAAAAAGCTCTTTTTCTTGACATTTTTGTGTGAATGCTTTGACTTGTGGAAGATTACAGATTTTGCACCTAATACTGTGTTGAACCTACATGCAATGATTTAAGATGATAAACGATGAAATCAGCCTCATTAGAAATAACCCTTTTTTCTTTACCTTATTTTCTCTTTTTCATCCACTCTAGGAAGCCCCTTTGAGCCTATATTTTTGTATTTTATAGATTTTTCTTTCGTTCTAACCTATTTTTGCAAACCACCACTTGGTTTGCTACTTAACCCAAAGTTCTTGCAAAGCTCAAATTGAGCCTTTGTTTTCTTCTAGCGCTTTTTCTTTGTTTATGGCATTATAGTAGCAAGCCAAAAGGCTAAGAAGTGAATGAGCATCACTATCCAAAAAAAAAAGAGAAAAACAGAAAAAAAGAAAAGAAAAGAAAAGAGACGAACTAAAAGGGGAGAACTTCATCCCCCAGTTCTTTAAATCAAAACGTCTTAAGAAAACATCCCAAAAAGAGAATAATGGATGAATAAAAAGCTCAATCACTTCATATTTGCTAAAGCCATTTGAACTTTGTTTTTTTAGCGCTAGAGCTATTAACCCTTGTTGTACCTTTAACCTTCTAACCACATTACAACCCCAATTCGAGGCTGTTTTTGACATCATCGGAGTCATATAGCATAGTAGAGGAACTCGGATGAACGTGCAAAATCAACGTAATCCTAAGCAAGAACATAAGTCGAGAGTAAACACTTTAGCCACCAAAATTGTGTGAAATGAGTGAACTACCTATGGTGAGGTGTCTTACTTAGTGATCCCCTCAAGCTCGTTTAATTGAACATGTGTCCTTTTTCTTAAAACATATGACCTATGATAATTGAAATGCGGCTTTTGGATATCGTGTCTCTACTTTGTATTTCCGAATGCATGTAATTACAGATGCTCGAAATTGTGTCAAGCACCTAGTCAAACCGGGAGGTTTTCTAGCTTGCTTGTGATTGCGGGTTTAGTTTTTTAGTTTACTTAGGGACAAGCAAAGTTTTAAGTGCGAGGAGGTTTGATAGGGGTCAAAAACCCCTACCTTTGGGTACGGTTTTAGGACAGGTTTTAGCATTATTTAGTTAATAATAGAGCATTTCTCGCATTTAAATGCTTTTGTGTGAGTTAGTTAGGAATTGGAAACGTTTTATTTATTTTTCGTTGTTTAGGCTCGTTTTATGACCAATTTAGGCAATTACGGCCAAAATAGCATGCATAGTATAATTCCGTTATCTTTTGAAGCTAATTGGCCCGCCAAAAGTCGCACCAAATGAAGCGTTTGCTCAAAATAAATGATTGACGGGTCAATTTAGCCTTTGGACTAATGTTTTCTAGAGTTTCTGTACATGCGCAGGTATAAGTTCGGACGAAAAAGGCATCGATGGCAGTCGGCAAGCACGCGGGGGCATACCGGGCAAGAATGCTCGACGAGCGGGCCTCCGTAGGCCATGCCTGCTCGGGCGAACAGGATGCCTGCTCGCCGAGCAGGCCACCAGAGGCCTGCTCGGGCGAGCAGGGCGCTGCTCGCCGCGAGTAGCGCCTGCTCGCCGAGCAGCTCGCCCTGCTCGGCGAGCAGACCTGCGGGAATTGGTCAAAAAGACCAATTCTGCCCCCATGATGCCATGACAGACCCTACGACTTCCTACCTGCATAAGGACACGAAAATAGGTCAAAAAGAGGGCCGAGCCACGCCTATAAATAGAGTTTTTCCAATGTAAATTAGTATCTTTCATTTATTTGTAAATTACTTTAGCTTTCCTCTTGTAATTCCTCTCCATCTCCTCCATATCCTTCAAACCTCCATTGAAGCTCCTTCAAAGCTTTTCTTGAGGAATTATCAAGGTTCGTCCTTAAGATTAGGTCACCGGCTGCAGAGTAAACAGGTTCCCTGAAAGGGATTTTTGTATCTCCTTTTATCTTTCCTTGTTTGTACTCTTTGATACAGTTGCCGAACCTAGCTTATTGTATCTTGTGACATTGTTCTTCGCCTTTAATAATAATTTAGCTCTTATTTTGTTCTATGATTATTTGTCTAATCTCTGTCTTACGCTTTATTCAATTGGTTTAACTCATTCAAAAGCCCCAAAATATAGTAGGCACATATTGCGAGCTGAATCTGACCTAGTCAGAGCCTAGGAGATTGACAACCTCTTAGTTGATTAAGCGCCAATTTACTGAGCCTTAGACCTAGTTTCGGCCTTAGGGAATCACGCGCTAGGAACCTCAGGAGGGTAAGTAGGGTTAATCGCCTTGAATACAAGTGACTCAAATTAGGTTTTTACTCAATAGACCTAACAATCTATCTTCATTATTATCGTTCATACCATGTTCCTTCGGGTAATTGCATCTAGTGAAAGATCAATTAGGAGTAGTTTAACTTAATTAGGGGTAGAGTAGCTTAATTAGGCATAGAATAACTTAGTTAGAATCAGATAACTTAGTTAGGATTAGTATAATTCAACCTAGGAGTAGATTAACTTAATCAAACAAACTCAAAACCCCCTAAGCCTAGATAACTCCTGAAACCAAGTAGCTCGATACTTGCAGAAATAAATCCTGTGGACGATAACCTGGACTTAACCAGAAATTTATTACTTGATAACGACGGGGTACACTTATCCCTAAGATCGGCCTCGCTCCACAACCGCGCGAGGCCGCGTCACACCTGCACGAGCATGTGTGTGCTATGTTTATTGAGCCATTTAGGATTGAAGAGATCGCCCAATGGTTCAACCATTCGTTGGTAGGTGAGCCTTTGAGGTGGTTCCAATCATTTTCCGACTCCATCAAGTGTGATTGGTCACAATTATCGAGTTCATTCTTGGAGAAATATAAGAAGGCCAAGGAGAGAGTTGCGGAATGTAGCGCAATGCAAATTGGGCCTATCAAGCGCCCGTTGCCAGCAGTTAGTAAGTATAACGGCAACAAAGACCCTATGGAGCATTTGCACTTCTACTTGTCGGCAATGGGTCCTTTGGGTTTTAACGGAGATCAACAGTCTGTTTTGTAATTCACTAATGGGGCGAACTAAAGGAAAATAGACAAGCCTAGGCACATCGGAATTATAAAATTTTATCTATTTTATCTATTTCCTTTTTCCAAGATCTGTTAATTGTTATTTCATATAAAGAGGGATAGAACGAAATACCTTTATGACGATCTATCTACCGTTGCAAACGAAGTGCCCACAACTTCAAAAGAATAGAATCTGTCAACGAATCTGCCCCCTACCCGAACAGACCTTCTAGACCTCCGAATGAAAATCCCAACGGTGCAAACAAGGAAGAATATGTCTAGAAGCTTCTGTCCAAAAATCGTGACGATCTGACGGTTCAATCTCCGAGAATCCGCAAAAATGTGAACTGACCTGATGTAGGAGGAGCAAAACGAATTTCTCCTTTTGTCTGTCTTTTCTTCTTTCATGAGAACAACAAAACAAACAACGAAGAAAAGAATAACTAATCAGTAATCAACCTTAATAATAGCAATCGCAATGATTGCCTTTAATAGAAATCGATACGAGATCAAAGAGAGAGTAAGAAAGATTGTAATTAGCCGAGACGGTTTCGGAACGGTTCCTCTTGCCTCCTTATTGTTGTTGGTCGAAATATGTAGGCTAAGGAGTCTGTTTATAGACTTCTCAAAACCCTAATCCTAGTTGTGTTAGGTAATTAATTAATTAGAATCTTATTCGGAATAGGATTACTAATTAGATAATTAAATAAACACTTTACTATTATCTAAATAATAACTAATTATATCTAGATAATTATTATTAAGGGTAAATTCCAAAAAAAACCTCTGTGGTTTGATGTTGTTCCAAAAAAACCCTTGTGGTTTGTTATTACAAAAAAAAAGGACTGTGGTTTGCGCCGTTACCCGAAAAACGGAAATGGGCTTAACACCGTTAATTTGCTGACGTGGCACAGGGGTAGAGTTGGAAAATTCGAAATTTTTTTTATTTTTTTATTTTTTTATTTTTTTTTCTCTCTCCTCTTCTTCTCCTTCCTCCTTCTCCTCCTCCTTCTTCCTTCTTCTTCATCCTTCTTCCTTCTTCCTTATTCTTCTTCCCCCTCCTTCTTCTTCTTCTCCTCCTTCTTCTCCTTTTTCCTTATTCTTCTCCTTCTTCCTTCTTCCTTATTCTTCTTCCCCCTCCTTCTTCTTCTCTCCTCCTTCTTCTTCTACCTTTTTTTTTTCTTTTTTTTTAAGTTTCGGAAATTTCCAGATTTCTGGAAATTTTTCGGAAATCTGGAAATTTCCAGATTTCTGGAAATTTTCCAGAAATCTAAAAATTTCCAGATTTCCGTCAGAAATCTGGAAATTTCTAAATTTAAGATTACAAACTAAATATGATGATCATTCATATTTGCGCAAAGTAAGGATGCGAAAACAATTGAGTTAAGCCACAAGAAAAACAGAATCATCCCAATTCAATATCCCCGTAAAACAAAAGAGGATAAGGAAAACCACAATTGTGTAATTATATTGTTTCTGAAAATTTAAATTCATAATAGAAACCAATAGAGTGCAAATAATGTAATATACAACATTCATACCATAATGCCCTCATATCTAGTTATCAATCCCAAATTACCAGTAAAGAAAAAAAAATGCCAATGCCTGTGACCAGATTCATTTCCATTAGCAATCCAAAAAAAAAAATCGTAATAAGAATACAAATATTACACGAGGTGCCATTTCTATCTTAGATCAGGTTCATTTAATTTCCTCCCACTTTTCCCTGAGATTCATTCATTTTCTTGGAAACCCCACGGAGTATAAAGGAATAAAAACGATCGGTAGAAGTTATCCAAATGAGCTCATAATTCGATTACAGAAATGATTAAACCGATTACAAAGGTATCAGGATCTGAAGCAATGACAAGAGTACCTGTTTGGATCTGTTTAAGAGCCGGGAAGGAAACGCCATGATTGAATCTGGAAATTTCCAGATTTCCGTCGGAAATCTGGATTTCCAGATTTCCAGAAATCTGGATTTCCAAATTTCAGGGGAAATCTGGAAATTTCCGAATTTTCAGATTTCTTCGGAAATTAAAAAAAAAGAATGGAAGAAAAAAAAAGGAGGAAGAAGAGGAGAGGAAGAAGGAGGGGGAAGAAGAAGAAGGAGAAGGATGAAGAAGAAGGAAGAAGGAGGAGGAGAAGAAAAGGAGAGAGAAAAAAAATAAAAAAAATAAAAAAAAAATCGAATTTTCCAACTCTACCCCTGTGCCACGTCAGCAAATTAACGGTGTTAAGCTCATTTCCGTTTTTCGGGTAACGGCGCAAACCACAGTCCTTTTTTTTGTAATAACAAACCACAAGGGTTTTTTTGGAACAACATCAAACCACAGAGGTTTTTTTTTGAAATTTACCCTATTATTAATCAAATTAATAATTGATTAATGTTAGGGATAATTAATTAGAGTTTCAATCACATAAAAACTTCTAATTAATATTATCAGATAATCCATTAATTTAATTCATAACCATAATCAAATTATAATTATTAATCAAATTAATTTATCCCTAATTAATCTACAAATTTCGGCCCATATATATAGTGTCTCACTAATTACATTTTCGTCCTCTGATTCCAAGTCCCATATGCGATCCATTAGGTTCTTTATTGCCACTAGCCGTATATATCCTTTGAAATTATTCATCACGATTAATTCCAACATATGTATAACGGAATACCGTCGCGAGCTATTACTAGTAGAACCTATGATATTCCCCCAGAGCAATTAAGAAGTCAGGTTGATAACTGACGTTAACCTTTCTGTATTAGGTATAGTATAATACGATCCTTCATCAACTATATCATGTCGGTCAATTCCTTATAACCATGGAACGTGTCAAGGTTACATATAACGAAGAGTTTGGTTTTACTTGTACAGGTTGAATTCACTTTGAAAGATAAGTTAAGTGAAATGTTCATTTCTACTCTTAACTCTATCACCTTGCAAGGATTTCAGTCAATTCACCGCAAACGGCCATTTGGATATATCTCCCACTTATCGGGAGTGACGAATGCTCAATCTGACATTAACTATTCTGCAATTACTTTGTGTGATACCCAACCCTGCTCTCACACACCCCAGGCTCTCACCTGTTGGATCGTGCTCGCACAGAATCAAAGTATCAGACTCCATAATCCAGAATCACTAATTAACGAATGTTTGAGTCTGAGGATTAGTTATACCTACTAATACCAATGAGATGAACAGTTGACACATTAGATAAATCAATCCATTCTGTTATCTCAAGTCGGGTCCCAATCCTAATGAACTCCTTCACTGGATCCATGTAACTGTCTAGATATCTGAATATCTAAAACTTGTGAGATCAGCTTTCTGTCTCGACAGAAAACACTGTTACATGCAAGTCTCAACAGTAATATGCCAACCCCTATAACATATTACTTGACTTGGGTTTACTTTAAGTCTATTGGTCTATTATAAAGTACAGTCTCACTTCATGCTTGTATGAACACTTTATAACTACTTAAATAAACTTAGGGTTACTTTTCTTTATGAAAGATTTGTGCCTTTATATATAGTTACAGTTTAATGCTATATATCTGATTAAACAAATGATTAAATAAACAATTTATTCATTAATATTTATATCCTAAAACAATTGTCTATATGACATAAACCCCAACATTCTCCCACTTGGACTAAAGCCAATTGTTTCTAAAAACATTCCCATAAGCGTTCGTATGATGATCATGAACCTTTTGGGGTAAGGCATTCTTTTAAATGGATCTATAAGATTGTGCCTTAGTGGGCACTCTTTTAATTCTCACATCTACTCTTGTTGTTATCTCTCGGAAGAGATGGTAACGACTGAGGTAGTGTTTGGACGTATTATGAGACTGCGGGCCCTTAGCAAGAGCAACAACCCTATTGTTAATCTCATTAACAATGTTAGGTACCACGCCTAGTTCATTAATGAACTTGCATTCCAAACTTCCTTTTAGCTGCTTCCGAAGCTGCTACATATATATATATATACTCTGATTTAATTTACTGGCTCGGTCACGATTTCCTGCTCGGAACTATCCCAGCTAATCGTACCTCTTTCAGAATAAACTTGTATTCCGTAAGATCATCTTTATCTGTTTGATGACTTATATCTGAAAGTCTCTAACTCTCAAATTTCATCTCCATATACCCGGAACATATCTTCAGTCATTTTAAGTACTTAAGAATGTTCTTGACAACAATCCAGTGACCATCACTCGGATTGACCTATAATCGACTTTGTCATGCTTAAAGCAAAAGTGATGTTAGGTCTAGTGCAAAACGCTTTGAGCACTTTGTCAACATGTTTAGACTAGGAGGGGTCAAGCAATCTTCTCAATCTATCTCCATAGATCTTAATCCTTAAGATGTAAGCTGCTTCTCCTAAGTCTATTATGGAGAATTTTATCCGATAACCAAAATTTTCACCGATTGCAGTATAGCTACGTCGTTCCCATTAGTAGAATATCGTCGATGTATAATACTAAGTAAACGACCAAGCTCCCACTAGTTTACATGTAAAGGCTCATACGAGCTCCCACTAGCTTACATGTATAGGTTTGCAAGAGCCTTCTCATAAGTCGTAGATTCATCGTCTAATACGTGAACCTCTTCATCGTCTCCCACTAGAAATCCAAATTTCTTTGGGATTTCATCGGCTCCCACTAGAAATCCAAATCTCTTTGGGATTTGATGAACTCGACTAGACCTATGAGTTAGTAATGTCACCAGTGTCTCATCTTGTGAGACAGATTCGGGTTCCACCATCGCTTCCGATATGTCAACTAATCCTTCTTCTTGAACTTCTTCAAGTTCAATCACGCTTTCTACTTGTGTTTCTAGAAGAAACTCTTTCTCTAGAAATACAGTGTTTGGATACTATTACTTTCGATCATCTGAATGATAGAAGTAATATCCTACTATTTCTTTTCGGAATTCCAATGAAGAAATATTTATCAGATTTAGGGTCTAACTTAATCTGATGCTATGTATTTAACATGTGATGAACACCCCTAAATTCTCATGAAAGAGAAAATGGGTTTCCTTTCCAATGAACAATTCAAATGGAATATAACTTGGCGGTTTTGTGGATACTCGGTGCAAGGTAAATAAGGCGGTTTCTAGGGCGTAGCCTTAGAACATCTTTGGAAGAGAGATTGTGCTCATCATGGATCGTACTATATCCAATAGAGTATAATTTCTCCTTTTAGATACATCGGGGTGTATACGGAGGAGTCCATTATGAGCGAATCCTATATTCAATTTAGATAATTCAGAAAATTCATTAGAAAGATATTCTCTACGATGATCTAATCGAAGTACTATAATATTCTTTCTTGTTTGTTTTTCTTACTTCATTCTTGAAGCATTTGAACTTTCTCAAAAGCTTCTGACTCATGCTTCATCAAGTAGATGAATTAATATCTGGTATGATCATCTTATGAAGCTAATGAAGTGATTGAACCTTTCTCTTGCTTGTGTTTGACGTATGACTATATACATCTGAATGTACTAGTCTTAGAGTGTCAGATACACATTCTCCTTTATTGCTAAAGGGTGTCTTTGTCATCTTTCCTTTAAACAAGACTTACATGTGCCCATTGATTCAAAATCAACCGAGTCTATAAGCCCATCTTGATGAAGCTTAGACATGTGTTTCTTGCTTACATAGCCTAGGTGACTATCACAAGTAAGTTGAATTATCTATCCTTTAGTTCTAAAAGTAAAAGCACCATCATGACCCTTCTTCTAGAGAGAGTCTAAGTACTTTTACAGTTCCTCTTCCAATTCCCTTCTTTACCATATTGGTGGCATTCCCTTCTTGCTTTTATTGACTTGGGTTTAATGCATTTGTTCTTCTTGGAATCTTTAGAATTGGGAAACTTCCCTTTCTCTCGTGAGATCCCTCAATAACAAGTGCTGACATCACTTTCTTAAGATTTGGGCTCAACTAACTTGAGCATATTCAAGAGCTCTTCTAGAGAGGTCTCTGAGTTTATTCATCTGACAGTTCGAGATGAACTTATGAATAAATCTCTAGGAGGGATTGTAGAACTAAGTCGACACTTAATTCATTATCCATCATAAATCTAATACTAGAAAGCTTTGGTGATGTAGTCAATCATCTTGACACAAAGTGCCACAACAGAAGAACCGTCTTGCATCTTGGCGTGAAACATTCATCGCTATCTCATAGCGTCCGCATTTGAGTATGTTTCTCAAAACACCTCTTCCAAGTGTATAACCATGGAATACGTATCCATGTTCTCATGTTGCTTTTGTAGCTCTAATGCCATAACTGCAAGTATGATACATCCTGTACGTTCGTCATCTAATTGGTGCTTCCGGTAAACATCAATCCTCTTAACAGGAGCATCATCAACAAGGACATTAGGTATTGATGTATCTTAATACATACCCAATCTTTTCGAACTTCAAAACAATTTTGATGATGGGTATCAGTGTATTTTAATACATACCCAATCATTTCGAATCCTCAAAACAATTTTGAGTTTGCCAAAATAGTTGGTGAATTTTGAACTATTCAATTTGTTATCGATAAAATATTACGTAGATCCATTTTAGATATGATGATTCAGAGTATTTACTTGAGAGTGAGATAGAGTGACGGATGTTATTCATTTGCTTAATTCATTTACAATTTAAAGACGTCGGTCTTTTATGTTTTTAAATTGCTCCCACTATTTTACCAAATTAATAACCCTCTACATTAATTCGAAGGATATTCACAATTCCTTTAGTGAGCTAGAATCCTAACTCCTGAAATTTCACCTTGAGTTTACTCAACAAGCTAGTTTCATTCATTAGGTAGATTCATGTAATCAATCACATCAAAACATGTGATTTCTAGGTTGTTGGGTTACTAACCACATTAGTAACTGATATGTGTCGTCTATCAATCCCAACCATATTGCCCATTAGGTTAGAACAATATGAGTTTACTCATCCAATTATTCTATCCTAATTTAAGCATTACGCCATATTCGTGAAAAACAATTTTTCGATAATTCAGGTGTTACTATAAGACCCCGAGCTTGAGTTTACTCAACAACCCAAAGGCCCCCAGTACTGCCGGCTGAATTATAATATTAGGGAGGGGCAACCGATTTTAATAACTTGCTTATTTACTTAACTTTTGATTAGTGAGGGATTTTATTTAAGTCTCATAATCTAACCTAGTCTTGATTTGCTTTAGCACATATCAAACATTCATACATTCAACATTGACAATTATGGACATATCTCTAAGTTTATTCTGTTGAGCCAGAAACGGAATAAAGGGCCACCCTAGGGAAATACTAACTATTACATATTTCTCTTTGGGTCCTCCGTCTTCTCCTCGGCGCATTGAATTACAATAATATTCTATTTCTAAGAAACTTCAATTTAGTTGAAGGGATTTGGATGAGAGGAGAAATACAATAGAGAGTAAGAGAAGTCAGGACACGCAGGTCCTATTTAAATACCAAAAGACTAAATAACGATTATAGAGGGTCTAATATGTCCATAACGCCAAACATTCATAAACTCAATTAAACTAAATTTAATTGGTTGATTACATAAACTATTTATGTAATATTTGAGTTAATCAAATTAACAACTTAAATTCATTTACATCCAATTTTAATTATGCATACCCTAATTAATTCGTACAATTCATTTAATGATTTGAATTACTTATATCAAATATTTATGTAAAACAAACTTTTAAATAAATTGGTTTTGATAATCAAAACAAATTATTATATTCTAAAACATATATATATATATATATATATATTTAAAACTCGGGCCTGTTTTAAAACAATTTTAAAACCCGTATCAGTGATTGGGCCAGGCCGATTTAATCGTCCCGGCCCAAACGTTAAGGCTGTTGCCCTAGGGCAACAGCCGGCACCGCGGCACTACCGCCTTAACGGCAGCAGCGTCGCACTGCCGCTGGTTGCTGCCGCTGGCAGCAACCAGCAACAGTGGAGTGGGGTGGCTGCCTCGCGGCAGCGACCCCGACGCTACTGTTTTATATTTTTTTATTTAAAATTATATATATATACATATAATTGTTTCAAAACGATTTCAAAATAATTTTCAGAATATCAGTTTTTATCTTTGAGATTTAATAAAACAAAACGTTTTAATTATCCAATCATAAAACCTTTAATGTTTTGTTTAAACGATTATCAACCGAAACAATTAGGAACTATGCATAATCAGTTTTAATTATCAAGTAATCAAAATTTATTTATCTTTAGATTAATTAAACTAACCGATTAATTAATTAACCTAACAATAAATCTATTCAATCTGATTGAAAAACCATTTTATTTACATATATGAAATAACATATTAACATAGGCTCTGATACCAATGAAGGAAAATAGACAAGCCTAGGCGCAGCGGAATTATAAAATTTTATCTATTTTATCTATTTCCCTTTTCCAAGATCTGTTAATTGTTATTTCATATAAAGAGGGATAGAATGAAATACTTTTATGACGATCTATCTACCGTTGCAAACGAAGTGCCCACAACTTCAAAAGAATAGAATCTGTCAACGAATCTGCCCCCTACCCGAACAGACCTTCCAGACGTCCGAATGAAAATCCCAACGGAAAACAAGGAAGAATATGTCTAGAAGCTCCTGTCCAAAAATCGTGACGATCCGACGGTTCAATCTTCGGGAATCCGCGAATATGTGAACTGACCTGATGTAGGAGGAGCAAAACGAATTTCTCCTTTTGTTTGTCTTTTCTTCTTTCATGAGAACAACAAAACAAACAACACATAAAAGAATAACTAATCAGTAATCAACCTTAATAATAGCAATCGCAATGATTGCCTCTAACAGAAATCGATACGAGATCAAAGAGAGAGTAAGAAAGATTGTAATTAGCCGAGACGGTTTCGGAACGGTTCCTCTTGCCTCCTTATTGTTGTTGGTCGAAATATGTAGGCTAGGGAGTCTATTTATAGACTTCTCAAAACCCTAATCCTAGTTGTGTTAGGTAATTAATTAATTAGAATCTTATTCGGAATAGGATTACTAATTAGATAATTAAATAAACACTTTACTATTATCTAAATAATAACTAATTATATCTAGATAATTATTATTAATCAAATTAATAATTAATTAATGTTAGGGATAATTAATTAGAGTTTCCATCACATAAAAACTTCCAATTAATATTATCAGATAATCCTTTAATTTAATTCATAACCATAATCAAATTATAATTATTAATCAAATTAATTTATCCCTAATTAATCTAGAAATTTCGGCACATATATATAGTGTCTCACTAATTACATTTTCGTCCTCCGATTCCAAGTCCCATATGCGACCCATTAGGTTCTTTATTGCCACTAGCCGTATATATCCTTTGAAATTATTCATCACGATTAATTCCAACATATGTATAACGGAATACCGTCGCGAGCTGTTACTAGCAGAACCTATGATATTCCCCCAGAGCAATTAAGAAGTCAGGTTGATAACTGACGTTAACCTTTCTGTATTAGGTATAGTATAATACGATCCTTCATCAACTATATCCTGTCGGTCAATTCCTTATAACCATGGAACGTGTCAAGGTTACATATAACGAAGAGTCTGGTTTTACTTGTACAGGTTGAATTCACTTTGAAAGATAAGTTAAGTGAAATGTTCATTTCTACTCTTAACTCTATCACCTTGCAAGGATTTCAGTCAATTCACCACAAGCGGCCATTTGGATATATCTCCCACTTATCGGGAGTGACGAATGCTCAATCTGATATTAACTATTCTGCAATTACTTTGTGTGATACCCAACCCGGCTCTCACACACCACATGCTCTCACCTGTTGGATCGTGCTCGCACAGAATCAAAGTATCAGACTCCATAATCCAGAATCACTAATTAACGAATGTTTGAGTCTGGGGATTAGTTATACATACTAATACCAATGAGATGAACAGTTGACACATTAGATAAATCAATCCATTCTGTTATCTCAAGTCGGGTCCCAATCCTAATGAACTCCTTCACCGGATCCATGTAACTTTCTAGATATCTGAATATCTAAAGCTTGTGAGATCAGCTTTCTGTCTCGATAGAAAACACTGTTACATGCAAGTCTCAACAGTAATATGCCAACCCCTATAACATATTACTTGACTTGGGTTTACTTTAAGTCTATTGGTCTATTATAAAGTACATTCTGACTTCATGCTTGTATGAACACTTTATAACTACTTAAATAAACTTAGGGTTACTTTCTTTATGAAAGATTTGTGCCTTTATATATAGTTACAGTTTAATGCTATATATCTGATTAAACAAATGATTAAATAAACAATTTATTCATTAATATTTATATCCTAAAACAATTGTCTATAGGACATAAAACCTAATAGGAACCACTGATGTGGTATATGTCACTTCTGATGTACGTCAAATGTAACTAGGCAGCGATGACTAAGAGGTTCATTAAGGAATACATGATATGGATGCTTTCAGAGCAAACACCGGAGTCGCCCTCCTATGAGACCCCTGAAGTGGTGTTGGCTATGCCCAAGTATGATGGATATCGGAATCTCGTTGAGCATGCAAAATTATTCCACACTCATATGTACAATGTCGGGTTCCCTCAAAATGAGTTGCACGAGCATTTCCTAGAAACTCTTATGGGGGAAGCCCTGATGTGGCACCAAAGGCTGTCAGAGGAGGAAATGGGTCATTGGATACCTCTTCGGGATGCATTCGTGCTGAGATACGAGATGTATATTCCATGGATGGGGTCACTGGAAGATCTGGACAGGATTAGGCGATTCCCCGAGGAACCATTTATGGATTACGCTAGAAGGTGGAGGCACTACTACGAATCATGTCAAGAAACTTTAAGCGACGAGGTGCAGTTCATGTACATACGAAGAGGCACTATTCTGATAGTGGCAAGAAGGTTAAGCAGGGCTTTGTATGGATCGTCGGACCCTTCCTATATAAATCCGAACGTCCCTCACGTGATGGTCTGATGGTCATGGATATTTGGGAAAGTTGCTCGGACGAGGAAGGTACCGATCAGAGAGCTCCAATCAATATCTGGGATAATATGATGATGAGCTATAAATTGCCATAATGACAAGGTCGGGCCGAGTGGCTGAAGGAAAAGCACCTTATGGATGCCGAGATAGGAGAAGGATCAGCACCCAGGCCCGATGATCAGGTCCTCGAACAGTTGAAGAAGATGCAGGCTAAGTCTACGGTGTGGGAGGTTTTGTGCCATTCTAAGTACCACCGTGAGAATTTGATGAAGGAGATGCAGAACTTGGTCATCTCCACTAATACTGAGCCGGCAGCAGTAGTAGGGGCAATCATGGCACACAAAAAGACCGAGATCACTTTCACTAGTGAAGATCTCCCGGAGGAGGGGAAGGCTCACAACAAGCCTTTGTACATCCGGGCTGAAATTAATGGGAAGAAGACGAGATGTGTGATGGTCGATGATGGATCGTCCATTAATATATGCCCGCTGAAACTCTTGTCTAAGTTGGGAGTGGAAAGAGGAGATTTAACTGCCTCGGAAACCGTGATCAGGGCTTATGATGATAGCCGTAGGAACATTGAAGGAGTCTTTAAGGCTAAGTTGAAACTGGGGCCGCATGAGGAAGAAACTAAATTCATTGTTCTAGATATCCCCGTGACTTTTGCTGTGGTGTTGGGACGCCCATGGTTCCACAAGCTCGGAGATGTGCCCTCCACACTCCATCAAATGATCAAGTTCCCCTATGGGGAGGAGATAGTAACGATCAGAGCTGAGAAGTTAAGATTAGTGGTTGCGTTGGGGATTGAGCCTCAACTTTTCTCTGGATTCCAGTTTTCAGGGATCTACAAGTCCAGCATGACCACCGATGTGCTGAAAATGGTGAAGGGGAGTTTCATCCCCGGCATGGGCTTAGGTGCCTACCATCAAGGATTGCTAGAATCGTCGGACTTCAAGAGTCAGAAAACCCAAAAGGGTTTAGGATATGAGCTGGAAGGCCCATCCAACAAAGGATGTGAGGGGAAAGTAGGCCTGAAGAAGTATTTTATGAACGAGGGCCATGGAAAGCTTTATTCAGGAACTCCTGAGTCATGGACTAGCACCGAGGGAAAGATCCTGCTAGGCTATGAGATCTTCAACAATGTTACCAACTGGGGCAAAGGAAAGGCAAGCTGCTTTATAGAGGAAAT